>NW_007004026.1:0-757 GCF_000164805.1 Carlito syrichta
AGCTGTAATTCTGAACAAAATAAAGCGGAGTGGGTGGACACTGAGGAATCCATCCAGATCCCTCTTCAGGATAACCCACGCAGCATGCGTGGTTTGACATCTTTGACATCTCACCGGCCATGCCAAAGAATGAAGGTGGACCCTGTCTCTCACCATATGTAAGAATCCACTTCATGGCTCAAACACCTAAGTGTAACAGCAAAAACTACAAAATTTTTAGAACAGTCCCAGGAGTAAACCTTAAAGAAGAATTATTAGGGCAGGAATTCTGGATGTGACATGAAAGCACTAGCAGAACATTTTAAAAAATAGAAATTCTTTAAATGAAACTTTTATTCTTCAATAGACACCACAAAGAAGGCGAAAAGACAGCCTACAGAATGGAAGAAAATGTTCGGCAGTCATATATCTAACAAGGGACTTATATCTACTAAGTAAAGGAACTAATTTTATTTATTTATTTATTTATTTATTTATTTATTTATTTATTTATTTATTTATTTATGAGCCAGGGACTCACTCACTGTTGAACAGGTTGGAGTGCAGTGGCACGATTGTGGCTCACTGTAGACTGAACTCTCTGGGCTCAGGCCACCATTCAGTCTTAACCTCCTTAGAAGCTAGAACTACAGGGACACACCATGACACCTGGCTGATCTGAACATTTTTTTTTGTAGTCACGACGTCTTACTATATTGCTCTGGCTAGTCTTGAACTCCTCTGATCAAGCAATTCTCTCGCCTCAGCCTCCTAAAGG
>NW_007004027.1:0-665 GCF_000164805.1 Carlito syrichta
ATTCAGATACTTAATCTTCTACCTAACTAGTTAGCTAATTAGTTAAGTCTCCTGTTTATTCAGTCAGTTAAATAGTTAGCTAACTATTTAATTCAGGTAGATAAGTCAGCTAGCCAACTAGTTAAGCCAGCCAGTTACATTAGCTAGTCGAGTAGTGAAGTGAGCTAGCTAAGTCAGCTAGTTAAGCCAGCTTTTAATTTAGTCAGCTGGTTAAGACAGCTAGCTATCTAGTTAGCTAAAGTGTTAAGTCAGCAGGTTGAGTCAGTTTGTTAGCTAGTTAACTAATGGGTTAATTCATCAGGATGGGTCAGCTAGCTAACTAGTTAGCAAATGGGTTGTGTCAAGTACTTGCTTAGGCTAGCTAGCTAGTTAACTAGCTAGCTAGTTAACTCGATAGTTAGCTATCGAGTTAAGACAGCTGGGTGGTCAGCTAGATAGCTAGATAACAAGTTAAGTCAGCTGGTTGAGTCAGCTAGCCAGCATGTTAGTTAATGATATAAATCAGATGATTAATTCACCTAGATAGCATGTTAGATAATGTTTAAGCTAACTAGTTATCTTGCTGGTTAAGTCAGTTAGCTAGCAAGGCAACTAACTAATTTAAGTCAGCTTGTTAGCTAGCTAGCTAGCTAGTTAGTTAACTATTTAAGCCAGCTGGCAAACTA
>NW_007004028.1:0-3504 GCF_000164805.1 Carlito syrichta
GATATACCTCAGGGAGTTTTAGTATCACATGTATTAAAGTGCAATTATAGGGGAGGAATCACAGTCTTTGGGAACTTAAACAATTCTACATCCTTAATATCCTGCCTAGGAACAGATCGTGGTTTCAGGGGCCTATAGATTTTCCACAATTTTAACTAGAAGCATACTTTTTGATTCTTTTAAAAAGATACTATTTTCTTTATCACAACATGCAATGTAGTACTTCCCATGAAGTTGTAGATAACTTTAGAAGGGACAGGTTGTTGGGGCACCTGTGTTAACCCCATCTGATGAATTCACCTCCTTCCATGAAATTCAGCCATCAGTATCAGTGAACAGAACAACCTCAATCCCAGGACAACCCAACACTCCTTCCTGGTTACAGCACCCTCAAAATGCGCTTGTGTCAATAACTCCAAGAGAGAGTTTTTCTTTCTCTCTCTCTCTTTTTTTGAAAACAGGATTTATTGAGAAGACAGAAAAGCTGCCACAGTAGGAGGGGACCTGAGGGTGTTGCGCAGGGAAGAGTTTTTCAATAGGGATGTTCTTGGGTTGTATACATAATCACAGTCTATTTTTTCTCAAACAATGGTGCCAATGTTTCAGTCACACTGTAAACACAAGCATGATCTGTGGACCATGTTTGTGGTGGACAGGACTGCCAAGATGATTTTTAGGACACAGTACAAAATGAAATTTTGAGGACCCTTGTTCAAAAATTATTAAGAATTTCAAGATGGCTTATTTCAAGGTCAGCAAACCAAGCAGGAAGTCCCTGAGTGTGGGGTCATTCTCAACTGCTGCATTGATGTTTGTAAAACCGGCCATGGCAGTGGGCATCCCAGTTTGGGAAGAAACAGGCAGATCATCCCCTGCCCTCTCCCAAAGTACTAATGCCAGCAGTGTATGTTTGCTAGTCCCTGTACTACTGATGTGCCTGGAAGGGGGTGGGTAGCAGTTAAAGATACTTTCTTTTTGAAAGTAAGCAGCAAACTCTAAAGACCAGCCAGGCCGGTTTTGTTTTGAAAAGACCAAATAACCAGAGACTGATGGCTCTCATGGAAATGCTAAAGATGACTAATTCACAGACTTATCCAAAACCCCTTTTTGAAGTTGACAGTTTACAACCCTGCTTGCAGACTCTGCTGCCCAGCTGTTCCTGGAGACCATTTGTTCTTTAAAAGATCTGATTTTTCTGAACACCAACTGTAAATTCCAAAGAGAATGTGTAATCACTCAACACGACCCCCTCCCTTACCTAAACAAGGGTATAAGACCCCTCTTCTTCCATTCTGTGGGACTCAACCTGGAAGGTGTAATAAAGTGCCACTTCCTATAATAGTCTCGGTGTCATGATCTCTCTGTCTTCCCACTACACTACAAGCTATGTCCTTGCACAAAAATTCACATGGGCTTTCCTGTGTCCCGCTAATTCTTTTTTTTTAATTTGAGTTAGAGTCTCACTCTATCACCCAGACTGGAGTGCAGTGGCTGCTCCCAGCCACTGCAGCCTCAACCTGCATGGCTCTGGTGATCCTTCCACCTCAGCCTTCCAAGTAGCTGGAACTGCAGGAGTGCACTACCATGCCTGGCTAATTTTTTGGTTTATTGTAGAGATGAGGTCTCACCAAGTTGCTCAGGCAGGTCTCAAATTGGCAGGCTCAGGCAATCCACTCACCTCAGCCTCCCAAAGGTGTGGGATTACAGGCTGAGACACCGATCCTAGCTTCCTGCTAATTCTGAAGCTCATCCCTTCTGTCTTCACCCCTGGAATTATTCTAGATGCCACATTAGGTAATTAAGACAGTTTTATACCCAGACAAGGAATGAGTCAAGCAAGGGTTCATTGAGTCATTTCTGAATATGTGAACAAGGAGGATTTGGTACAACTTCACACCGGGGTACAGTTGGGCATATCAGTGTCTCCATGAGTGTTTCTGGTTATTCTTCATCTTCCTTCTCCACAGAGAGGCTTTTCCACCCTTGGGGACATTAGGATTCTTATGGGTTTCTGATTGAAGAAAAGAAAAGGGGAATGGATCCTTGTTGGCTCTGCAAAAGGTTACAATCTGTTTGCAGGCAGGACACTTTTGCAGTGACTTTCTTTCAGCCTCAGTCCACCATACATATTTGATGAATGAAAACAGAGACATGGACCCACTGACTAGGATGCTACCTCCAGGAATAGGCAGGAGCTGGGCTTGGAACTTTCCCCTTGATATGACTTGGCCTTTCTTACCATTGGAGAAAGACGCATTCTTTCATTTATGTTCCCAGTAAGTTCCTGCTGAATGCTGACTCTGAGTGGAGTTTGTTATTACGTCCAGGGGAGACACAGAGAAGAATGAAGCCAGGTGCCTCATGCAGCTGAAATTCGGGGTCTAGTAGAGGCCATTGAGCACATGGACCATTCCTGCACGAGTCTTATCATGAATTAGATGCACCTCCAGGCTCAGGGGCCCGCATATGTTCAAACCCTCCAAGGTCCTTGAGGCTTCCAGCAGTGTGTTTACATGGTCACTTGTTCTTAAAGAATGTAGATGTCAGATATTTTAACCACAGACTGTTAAGCTTATGGCCGTAGTATACAGTTAAGTTTCGCCAGGCTCAGTGGCTCAGCCTGTAATCCCACGCCTTTGGGAGGCTGAAATGAGTGGATTGCCTGAGCCCATGGGTTCGAGACCTGCCTGGGCAGCGAGACTTCATCTCTACAATAAATCAAAAAATCAGCTGGGCGTGGTAGCACATGCCTGTAATTCCGCCTACTTGGAAGACTGAGGCAGAAGGATTGCCAGGAGCCCAGCAGGTCGAGGCCGTGGTGGCCAGGAGCAGCCACTGCACTCTAGTCTGGGTGACAGAGTGAGACTCCAACTCAAAAAAAAGAAGTTTCACCGCTTGCAAATCCTCATTGCTCTGCCTATTTTTTCCTCCTCTCCCTCTTCTTCTAATAGATCATGACTTTGGTGTGACATCTAATCCCTGGTGAGCACTAAATTTATTTATACATTTTACTGTTTTCACAATTTTGCCTTTTTCCAGATGCTATATTGTTGGAATTATACAATTTATTGCCTTTACACATTAGTTTCTTTTACTTTGTAATACATATCCATACTTCCTGTGTCTTTGTGGCTTGATAACACACCCCTTTTTAGTGCTGAGTAATAATATTTCATTACTTTGTTGGACCATGGTTTTTTATCAGTTCACCTACTGAAGGACATCTTGGTTGCTTCCAGATTTTGGTGATTATGAATTATGTGTCTATAATCATCCTTATTCAGGGTTTTGCATGAACATACCTTTTCAAATCATTTGGGTAAATACCAAGAAGCATGGTTGCTTGAGCATATGGTGAGAGTTCTTTTAGTTTTATGAGAAAATGCCAAACTGTCTTCTAGAGGCTGTGTCATTTTGCATTTCTGCCAGCAATAAATGAGAGCATAAGTTGCTCTATATTCTTACCAACACTCAATATTGTCAGTGTTCTCTATTTTGGTCATT
>NW_007004029.1:0-10303 GCF_000164805.1 Carlito syrichta
CAGTCTCTCACAGCAACACTAGCTGGTCCGCAGATGCTGATGGGTTCCTGGAACACTTAACTGGTGGGGGAGTCCTGTCCTACCAGGGCCCACCCTCCAAAAGGTCATTCCATTTTGTTTTGCTCAATCTTTATTGGATTGTTTGTTTCCACATCAAGTTTCAAGAGTTTGTTGTGCCTTGTAAATACTAATCCTTTGTTAGATACATATTTTGCAAATTATTTTTCCCCAGTGTGTAGCTTGTCTTCATTCTCTTAATAGTGTTCTTCCCAGAGAAAATAAATTTAATTTTAATAAAGTCTTTTTTTATGGGTCATTTTTTTTTTTACATTATATCTATAAACTCAACTCCAGATGCAAGTCCTGTAGAATTTTTTCCTCTATTTTTTCTAGTAGCTGTATAGTTTCACATTAGTCACTTAGGTCTGTAACCCATTTGGACTTAATTTCTGTGGAAGATGTGAGGACTATGTCTAGAGTCATTTTTTTCACATATAGACTTCCAGCTGTTCCAGTGTCATTTGTGCCTTTGTTAAGAATCAATTGGCATGTTTGTGGTAGAATGTATTCTCTTTTTTTAACCAAGAAACATGGAATTTTCCATCACTTGAGAGTAAGCCTATATTTGCTTTTATACTAGGGATATGTCAGGCGAATATATGTTAGGATTCACATACTTTCTGGATTATTCAATCTATTATCTATTATTCCCCCATCTATTTTTTCCAGATATTTCTGTTTTCATAACCATTTAAGTGAGAAAGTAAAATGAGTCTAACAAAAACTTTTTCGCACCCATAATCTCAGTATGTTGGGTGGCCAAGGAGCGAGAATTGCTTAAGCCCAGGAGTTCAAGACCAGTCTGGGTAACATAGTGAGAACTTGTCTCTACAAAAAGTAAAAAAAAATAAAATAAGTTGGGTGTGGTGGTGGGTGCCTGTAGTCCAGCTATTCTGGAGGCTTATGCAGGAGGATCACTTGAGCCCAAGGAAATAGAGGCTGCAGTGAGCTGCGATCGTGCCACTTTACTTAATCTTGGGCAGCAGAATGAGACTCTGACTCAAGAAACAAAAAACAAGCAAATTTCTTCCCTTGTTCCCATCTCTCCAAAACCACCGAGGTAATATATAAAATATTCATGCTTTTGGTCCATCCCCTTCGGATAAGTTAGCATTGCCCCGACTTTTCCGCAGCTTTTGTTTGTTTCTTGCTCCTGGTTGCTGTCTCTCTGAAGACTGAGATCTCTGCCCTGGTCAAGATGGCGGCATCCTTCTTTTCCAAGTTTGGACTGAGGTGGTATCTGGTGGTATTCCTCAACAGAAAGGAATTCCAAAAATTTAAGGAGCACCTTAAGCAAGACACTGTGTGACTTGGACCCAAGCAGATTCCCTGGACCGAAGTCAAGAGAGCTTCCCGGGAAGACCTTGCAGGCCTGTTGATCAAGCATTATGGGGAACAGCAAGCCTGGGATGTGACCCTGGGCATCTTTGAGAAGATCAACAGGAAGAATCTGCACAAGAAGGCCCTGAGAGAGAGCACAGGTGAGTGGGTCTGTGGGAAAAGACAGGCTTCTTAGGAGCAGGTTCAGGTCAGGATTTGGGGCAGAGGGTCTCTGTCCTGTCGGCAACACAGTCAGAGTGTGCCATGGGGAGATATCATACTTGCAGGTAGGAAACAGCCTGTTTTAGGCCTGATGGTTATAAGTGGTGAAATGTAGATGGATATTACATTCTAACCTGTATTGTACCTGTATCTGGGTCACCAATGATTTCACCCTAAGCGGAGAACTTGCGCCAAGTCAGAAACTCTTATAGGTGAAGTCATAGTGCAGGAACTATGGGTTTGACCCATTCACAATAGCAGTGAACACCTGCTGTGGACAATAGACTGCATGGAGTTTAACTGATACAATCATGCATTTGTTCAAAACAGCTGTGGCATGCCAGTGCTTAGTAAGATTTCTGGCTGGGTGCAGTGGCTCACACCTGTGTTCCCAGCACTTGGGGAGGTGGAGGTCAGAGAATTGCCTGAGCCCCAGGGTTTGAGATCAAACATCCAAGACAAAGAAAACATTTAACAATAAGTCAAAAGAGCTATCTCTGCCATTGATAACTCCAGTGTGCAAAGTGTAGCAGTAACACCTATGCCAGGATAAATATAAATGTGACTCTTAAGACTGTATTCCTTACAGACCATAGCTTCTCTGCCATTAACTTTTGCTTGCAAAGTATTAAAATACATATATACTGACAATCATTTAGAATTTTTTTCTTTTTTGAGTCAGTGTCTCACTCTGTCACCCATGCTGGAGGGCAGTGGCATGCTCACAGCCACTGCGGCCTCGAACTGCAGGGCTCGGGCAGTCCTTTGCCTCGGCCTCTTAATGGCTGGAACTACAGATGTGCACCACCACACCCGGCTAATTTTTTTTATTTATTGTAGGAGACGAGGTCTTGCCAAGTTGCCCTCTGGCCTCTGCCTCCCAAAGTGCTGGGATTACAGGCTTGAGCCACAGTGCCCGGTGTTACTCAGTTGTTCTAATCTGCTAACACTCATTCATCGATTTATTTTTTCTTTTTATTTATTTATTTATTTTTGAGTTGGAATCTCACTCTCTCACCCAGGCTGGAGTGCAGTGGCACACTCATGGCCACCCCAGCATTGATCTGCTGGGCTCCAGCGATCGTTCTGCCTCAGCCTTCCAAGTAGCCGAAACTATAGGTGCACACTACCAGGCTAATTTTTTATTTATTGTAGAGATGATGTCTCACCAAGTTGCCTGTTCTGGTCTTGAACCCATAGGCTCAGGCAATCCACTCGCCTTGGCCACCCGAATTGCTGGGATGACAGTATGAACCACCGAGCCCAGCCATCTATTGATTTATTAAACTCAGTTAACATATTTTATTCATGCACATTTTATTTAATGCCTTCATTTTTCACAGACTTCCATTTTTTTCCTGAAGGTCTATCCCATCTCCTATTTTATTAAGCATTGTAAGTTCCTTTAAAATACATTTGAAAATGTTAACATGTGCTGATCTTTTTTCTCTCATTTCTTTTTTCCCTTGTTTTTGGTCATGTGGTATGACTGGTAACTTTGAGTGCCAGGTTTTGAATAGGAAGCATTGAGGAGGGCACTGCAGCTCTGTAAGATACCTTCTTCCAGATCCATGAGAACAGCTTTTGGTAGCATCAGGGGAGAAGTTCCTTAGTATGGAGGACTGTCACGATTCAAAGCCAGGCTTTGTCCTTGTGAAAAGATTATCTCTTTTTAGTTCCCACTTCTTCTCAGGCTCTCATCATCAGCACCCCAACTGGAAGCCTGGCATTCCTTACAGGACCCCTTATCCTTGATGTGCTCTGAACCCCATCTTTTGACCCTTAGTCCCTTGGACCTGCCAGAAGTTCAACTTGGCACATCAGTCTCTTAGTGCTCAATGTCAGCTCAGCCTCCTCAGGGGCGAAAGCCTCCAGGGAAACAATTGGTAAAATGCTGAACTCTTCTGCTGGCCTTTCCTGTCCCCCGGACCTCGGCCCCTCAAGGCCTTTCTGCTTCCATAGTTCTTCGGGGACTGCAAATAATTAGAAAATGTATTGAGCCCAGCTTTTAAAATTGTTCTTAACTGGACAACTGATTTGCAATAAGGTAGTTTGAGAGATTCCGTTTGGGGCCATGCTAGACTTTCTTGAATATCTCCTTGATTTGAAACATTCCTGAGGAAAAGCCCTCCCCAGGCCAAACATAAACAAAAACTAAGCCAGGCACGGTGGCTCATGCATGTAATCCTAGCACTTTGGGAGGCAGAGGCTGGAGGATTGCCTGAGCCCCAGGGGTTTGAGACCAGCCTGGGCAACATGGTGAGACCTTGTCTCTACAATAATTCAAGAAATCAGCTGGGCATGGTGGCATGCACCTGTAGTCCCAGCTACTTGGAAGGCTGAGGCAGAAGGATCACCTGAGCCCAGCAGGTAGAAGCTACAGTAGCCATGATTGTGCCACTGCACTCCAGCCTAGGGGACAGAGTGAGACTTTGACTCAAAAACCAGAAAATATTTTTTAAAAACCTAATGCTCACACATTTTCTAGAGTTTGATAGTTTCACTTTTTTACATTTGAATATTTTATCCATTTGAAATTTATCCTGGTATAAGTTGTGTTGTATAGGCCCAAGGTTACTGGTGTGTGTGTGTGTGTGTGTGTGTGTGTGTGTGTTTGAATATTCACACATTCATTCTAAAACCTTCTATTGATTAGATGTGTTTCTTTCTGGATGCATGAAGGACCAACTTAATCATGTTCTGAGTCTCCTAGTCATGCATGTTAATATACAGGTTTTTTATTCTTTTAGTGTGATTCCTAATTACTTTTTCTTTCTTTCTTTTTTTTTTTTTTTTTTGAGTTGGGGTCTCACTCTGTCACCCAGGCTGGAGTGCAGGTGCACACTCATGGCCACTGCAGCCTTGACCTGCTGGGCTCAGGTGATCCTTCTGCCTCAGCCATCCAAGTTGCTGGAACTACAGGCACACACCACTATGCCTGGCTACCTAATTACTTTTTCTAAAAAAAGGTTTTGTGTGGATTAGTACAGTCTCTTCTGATTGTTCTTTTTTCAAAAATTTATCTGGTTCTTTTTTGTCTTACAAATGTTTTGATAAAGCTCTTTGGATCTAAGAACTCTTGGTATTTTGGAGGTACTTTGTATAAATTAAGATATGTAAAAATATCCTTATATTGTTGCCTTTGTTTCCACTTTCCAAGTATCACTTGTTCTGTAGTGCGTTGGAATTCAATTCACTCTGTAATGGATGCTGAATCCTCTGTGGTTTGTAGCAGTTTTCCAGCTCATATTCCTGGTCCACCTGACTCCAAAGCCTCCCTGCCTTGACACTCTTCTGACCTTCATATACCCTTGGTCAGCAAATGCCTCCCCTTCATCTAGATGGGAAATATCCCTGTAGTAGAACAGAAAGTGATGCGTCCAGATCCATGGAGCAAAAATCTCGCAGTCAAATCTCTCACATTCCAATGAACATTACTTGGACGGTGTTGCTCAAAAGTCGTGAGGTGTTTTAAGATGGGTTTTCATGTTCGATTCTTCTGTGAACCCTCTTGCATGAGACATTATAGAAATGATTTCAACTTATGATACAGTAAGTCCCCTAAAATGGAACCTTAAGCTTGTGAAATTTCAAAGACACAAACGTGTGTTTGCATGTCCAGTCAGGTATGTTAGTCCACATGTCTGATATACATTGTCACGTGTTATCAAGGGGTTGTGTTTTTGTGTACTTTACTGTACAGTACTGTATAAAGTAAGTAGAATAGTGTCTTTATTTCAAGCCAGGATGTCCAGAAGCAGGTGTCAAAGCAGTGGTGATATAGCTGATATTGTACAGCCAGTTGTGCTAGCTGGGTACCTCGGCTAACTTTGTTAGACTTACGAACAAATTGAACTTGCCAATGAACTCTTGAAATGGAACTTGTCAGTTCATAGGGGACCTAACTCCATCTGTTTTATCATCTGTAAATCTATTTTATCATCTTCAAGGCCTTCGAGTAGGTAAGTGATAAAACCTGGGTGAAATCCTAAGGAATCTGTGTCGAGTTCTTAATATCAGCACATTCGGTTCTCCTGAACACCACTGAGAGGAAGCTTAGGTTCTCATATGTTCCTGTTCCCATTCCAATCTCAACAGAAAGTGAGAATGTCGATCATGAAGCAGGTCTCTTTTTTACTGAAGTGTTGATCGCAGTATTCTTCCATAATCTTGGATTTTCAAGTTTGTATTACAATTGTGTGTTAGCTAGCTCGATCTTGGCAGTGATTCTCAACCAGGAGTGATTTTCTTCTTTCCCTGCATTGGGGACATTTGACTATCTGTAGACATTTTTTGGTTGCCTCCACTGGCGAGGCAATGGAAAGGACTCCTCGTGTCTAGTGGTTAGATGCCGGGATGTTGAGATAATCTCTCATCATGGAGAAGTATTTGGCCTCCAATATCAATAGGGCTACAGTCAAATAGCCCTGTATGAGAAGGATATAGATAATATGCTCTCTTACGGCAGCTACTAGCCACATGTGGCACTTATCATATAATTTTAAATTAAATTAAAAGTTGATTCAGTCCCAGTAGCCACACTGCAGTTACTGAATAGCCGCTTGAAGCTAGTGACCACCATTCTGGGTAGTACAGAATGTAACATTACAGTTAGTCTCCTGCATATGAACAAGTTTTGTCCAAGAGCATGTTTGTAAGTCCAACAAAGTTAGCCTAAGCACCCAACTAACACAATCAGCTGTACGTTACCAACTATATCACCACTGCTTTTACACCTGCTTCAGGACATCCTGGGCTTGAAATAAAAATACTGCACTACTGTACTCTACACACTCTGTACAATAAAGTACACAAAAGCACAACTCCTTGATAACACATGACAATGTATACCTGACATGTGGACTGACTTACATGATTGGACATGTGAATGCATATTCGTCTCTTCAAAAGTTTGCAACTTGAAGGTTGACACGTAGGGAACTTACTGGACCTTCTCACAGGAAGAATGTGCTAAGAAAGGTCTTGGAAATATATTTACCACATTTTTTTCAGGAGGTTAGAAAAGATATTTAAAACGTATGTTCAGTGTGCTTCAACTTGGTCTAAAAAATGACTAAAGTATATTTAGTAGCCTGAATTGTACACACTGAAATCAAGCTGTCCATGTTGGTTTTTGTTTATTTAATGAAATTATAAGTGATTTCCATGTTCTAACAGCTGGTTTTCAAGTTTTCCTCTTCCATCATACCCTCTTAAGTACTTCAACCTCAAGCGATTAACTCCTTTTTTTTCTTTCTTCTTGGGATGTTTATGTGGGGGCCTTTGTGTTTCCCCTTTTACATATTTCCCTAGCCTGCTTTCTCTTTTATAGTATCTTTTCCACAGTGTGAGCTGGACCTCATACCTCCCCAGAAATGTGACCACTTCTCATTCAGGTCCCTAAACATGATTGCTAAACACAGGGAATGTTAACAGAATCATTCAAATACAGTTCTGCAGAACTGGTTTTCAGTCAGGACTTGGCTGCAGGTGTAACAGAGGTTTTGAAGGCAGATAGTGGTTGGAATCTTGATGACACGTATGCCTATGGCCCTGGTGAAATGAGGGAACCACTCACAACCTATTTGTGAAAGGAAAAATTAACTTCGAAGGTACTGAGTTGCTTTTCCCACTGCTCAAATAGATTTGGAACTCATCGGTTTGGCTGCCTTTTAGTGCTTCTGCTGTTTTTTGTTTCATCTCTTCCACATCTGCAGAATGTTTCCCTTTTTAGCTTCCCATGTCTCTGGTCCATTAGCCATCATTCACTTGCAGAAAACAAAGATCACACTCATTATTTAAAGAAATTATAAAATTGTGTTCTTATAAGATTATAAATTCTATAATTTAATGTAACTATAAGATTATAAAATTGTAAAACTATAAAGAGACCATAAAATTACTTCTGAATAATTTTATAGTAGAGTTTATGTTTCAGCTTTTAGAAAGGCTAAAGGGTCAGACTCCAGGCTGACGCCACAGATGCCAAGAATTGTGCTGTCTAGGAGCTGCTGCCTCTCATACAGTTAGCAAAGGGGAGATCAGAAGGCCACTGCCAGAACTACCGCCTTAGAAACACACCACGGTGGCTGTGGTTCAGAGATCAGGTAGCTCACTGGTGCAGCTGCTTCCTAAAAACCCATGACTGTGGTGGTTGGAGACTAGAATTTGATTACAGAAAAGCCTAGGGTCTCTGCACTCATGGGAACCGGTAGTGAAACAGAGGCAGAAGGTCGACTCCACTCCCCACCCACCTTCCAGCATCATGAGACTGTGCGTAAATTGCAGGAGTTGACCTGTACATTGAATTTTAGCTGCAAGGTATTCTGGGATGTATAGGGCTTAGCTGTTGTTTTGGTTGGTTTGTTTTCCAGTGTTTTGCCATTAAACGTAGAGGAAAGCTCCCTAGAATAAAGTGGAAAGAAGACTAGATAGCACTCTATCATATCTTCTGCTGCATCTAGTTTCCCATCAGAGACCAGCTGGTAACAGGCCCTTCTTATGTAGACTTCAGTTCAATCCCATACAGATGAAGCCTGTGTAAATTCCTTGTTTACATGAATGTATACATGCTATAGATACCACCTTGTTCTATATCCACATAAAGAGAGTATTCCATACTTCTATATCTGTAAGATAGTCCATGGCTTCATGAATTTCCTGGTCGTCTTTGAAAGTCATATGATTCCTTTCCAGTTGCTTGCTATTATAGCAGCAATAAATAGGTGTGTGTGTGTGTGTGTGTGTGTGTGTGTGTGTGTGTGTGTGTAGAGCAGGGGATGACAAACATTTCCTGTGGAGGGCCATATATGAGGCAGAACCCAATAAAAACCCCAGAATTTATTTACAAAAAATGGTGTACTTATTCTTACATGTTTAAACTTCAGTTACCTTCAAAGTACTCTATGTTTGATGTAATACACCTACTGAGATACTTTTTCCACTGCTCAAAATCGTTTTTGAACTCATTGGTTTGAATGCCTTTTAGTGCTTCTGCTGTTTTTTTGTCTCACCTCTTCCACATTGGCAAAATGTTTCCCTTTTTAGAAATTTTTTTCATCAGGGGAAACAAAATAAAGTCATTTGGGTGAGATCAGGTGAATAGGGCAGGTGAGACACAGGTGTCATGCTCTTTTGGGTCATGAACTCTCTGTTGCAGCATGGGCGGGTGTGCTCATAAGTTACCCATCATGAAATAGGCAAATGTGTCAAAGGACTCTCCAAAAAAATTCACTGAGGCTGGACTCAGCCTCTCACAACAATGCTTGCTGGTCCCCTGATGCTGATAAGTTCCTAGAACACTTACCTAGTGGGGGAAGCCTGTACCACAAGGGGCCCGCCCTTCAAAAGATAATTCTAGTTTTCTCTGGGTCACCCCTCATAGTTTCTATGTAGATTTCCTGGGCCATACAGTCTTTGTCATGACTACTCAGTTCTGCTAGTGAATCAAGAAAGCAGCTATAGATAATAAACCAATGAATGGCATGAATGAGTTCCAATGAAACTTGATTTATAAAAACAGGCTGTTGACCAAACCAAACCACCGTCTGCAGACCCCTGATAGATGCATTTTCAGAAGAAACACTTCAGGATCAAAGAATAAATATATGTGAATGTTTAACTTTGGTATGTTGTGTTTTGTTTGTTTGTTTGTTTGTTTCCCCTTGTCCTCACCAACGCAGGACACAGGCAGGAAGATCATGAATGCTGGCAACACTATTTTGCTCCCAAGGAGACTGGAAAGCCATCACATATGGTGGTCTTTCAAGGGCTGCAAGGAATTGGGTAAACATCCTTCCTGATGAAGCTGATGTTGGCCTGGTCGGAGAACACCCTCTACCAGGACAGGTTCTCGTACGTGTTCTGCTTCTGCTGCCAAGATCTGAAGCGATGGATGGTGACAAGGCTGGCTGAGTTGATTTCCGGAGAGTAGCCGAGCTCCCGGTTCCTGTAAAAGAGAGCACGTCCCAACCAGAGACTCCTGCTCATCGTCGACAGCTTTGAACAACTGAAATGCAACTTGAACATCCTGAGGTCAGACCTGTGTGGTGACTGGATGGAAAAGCAGCCAGTCCGGGTCCTCCTGAGCAGTTTTCTGAGAAGGAAGATGCTCCCAGAGTCTTCACTGCTCATCACAGTCTCACCCGAGTGCCCAGAGGAACTCGCAGGCCTGCTGGAGTGCCCACAAGTGGTGAACCTGCAGGGGTTCAAGGAGAGCCACAGGAGCGGGTATTTCTGCTGTCAGTTCCACGGCATGAACAGAGCCATGGATGCCTTCCATGCTGCAAGAGAAAACGAGCAGCTCTTTTCCATGTGAAAAATGCCCCTCCTCTGCTGGATCATGTGCTCCTGTCTGAAGCAAGAGAAAGAGAGGCAGAGACCTGGCCCTCACCTGCCGATGCACCACCTCCCTGTAATCCTTGTTCGTCTTCAAACTCTTCACTCCCAAGGGGGCCCGTGGGCCCAGTCGGGAAGCCAAGGCCAGCTCAAGGGCCTGTGCTCCCTGGGTGCCGAGGGCATGTAGACCGATACATTTGAGTTCTGCGACGAGGATCTCAGGAGAAACGGGATCACGGATGCAGATGTCCCCGCACTGCTGGGCACCAAGCTGCTTCTGAAGCATGGGGAGTGTGAGAGCTCATACTTGTTCCTCCACATGTACGTCCAGGAGTTCTGTGCCACCATGTTCTATCTGTTGAGG
>NW_007004030.1:0-885 GCF_000164805.1 Carlito syrichta
CTTCCTTTGATGATGAGTGAGACTGAGCACATTTTCATGTGTTTGCTGTTTGCCCATATCTCTATTATGAAAAGGGTCCAATCATGTATTTTGAGCGCATTTTAAAGGGACTGTTTGTCTGTTTTTTCCCCGAGTGTTTGAGATTCTTTTAGATCGTAGGTTTTATGCCTTGGTCAGATATAGAGTTGGAGAATAGTTTTTCCCATTCTTTGGGCAGTCTCCTGCTCTTTTGATGGTTTCTTTTGTTTTACAAAAGTGTATTAATTTGATGTGATGCCACTTGTCTAACTTAGTTCTTAAGGTATGGGTATTTAGGTTTCTGAAGTGGAATTAGTTCCCACTTCCAGTTTCCCATAAGGTGCCTCCTGAGTTTTCTAAGATTATTATCATTTCATACTTATTGTTTAGGTCTTTGATCCATTTATAGTTAATGTTTATGGTGATAGTTAGGGCTCCGGTTTCAGTCTTGTGCATGAGGTCAGACTTTTCCCAGCACCATTACTGAATGTGTTCTATACTGTACAATGGGTCTTTGAGGTTTTTTCAAAGATTTGTCTGTTGAGAATTTGAGGATTTCTTTCTCTTTCCTGATCCATTGGCCTATATACCTATTTTTGTACCAATACCAGGCTGTTTTGATTACTGTAAACATACAGTAAAGGTTGACGTCTGGAACAGCGATAGCTCCTGCTTTGTTTCTTTTGATAAGGATTCTTTTGGCTATTCATGATTGTTTAGGGTTTCATATGAATACTTTATTGTAATTTCCAGGTCTTAGAAAATGATGTTAACTTAATGGTTATTTCAATGTATCTGTAGATTTCCTAAAAGCATAATATTTCAATTAAAAGATGTAAGCATGTCATGGAAACAAGCAGGTCCTTT
>NW_007004031.1:0-1293 GCF_000164805.1 Carlito syrichta
TCCCATTAATGAAATTCCTGCTTCATTCTCAGCAAGAGGCCAAGATATTTCCTGGTGACCTAGAATTCCAGTTGCTTGGATATCAAGAGAAAGACTCCCATAAAGTTCTTGAGGAACTGGAACCCAAGTTTCCTAGTCCCTTTTCAAAAGACACACTAAAAATGTGGTGACAAAGAAGCCCAGATTGCTGATTAAACCATATCAAGACACTTTGTAGATTTAGGCAAGAGAGAACTCGGAAAACTGGATTCCCTTTCCATTCTCAGCAAGATGCCCTGAATTACCCTCTCCATGTGGATTCCAAAAATCTGTGTACAAAAATGCAGATGCCCAGATGTTTCCTAGGCACGTGGAATCCACGGATCCTGGTTACATTTTAATAATACGTACTAAATATTTGTCAACTGCAAAACCTCAGCCCGTCTACAATTAAAGTACAAACGGAAATTTAAGGATTACCAACATCATCTTAACAACAAAGTGACATCTAAATACGGCAATATACTTTTTTCCAGGAGTCTGACCTTAATTGTCCAGAGAAACTTAACGGATTTGTACTACCAGATACCCGATTACAACTCTCAAGAGGACCAGAATGTTGCTGGAGTCCTGAAATGATTGATTCATAATACCCACAAGCCAAATATCTCTGAAACATGAGGTGAGCTCACAGCCTTAATTCTTGTTTATACTGCATCAAGACACCCTGATAATTTTTCGAATTCTGGACTTGTGTATCACAGATTCCTTATTCGTATTTACCGAGGGGACATGTGATGTCCTGTATATGAGGACTCCCTTTCCCCAGAATCCTGTTTGGAAACCCTGATTCTTGTTTTGCCATTAGCAAGATGTCATGCAGATATTGTGACAGAGGAACCATGTAAAAGAGGTTTCTTAGTTCTCCTTAGCTAGAGATCATATAGATTCTACACATGAGGACTGCTATTACCTATGTTCCAGCTTCTAAACCCTGATTCTTGTTTAACCCTCAGCAGATGGCCTGTTGATTTCAAGGACTGAGGACTGATATAACCTCGATTCTTTTTCTTCCTTGGCAAGGGACTGTGTATTTAACTGTATATTAGGACTCTTATTAGATACATTCTGCTTCAAAACACTGATTCTTTTAGAACTTTCCACTAAGCTCTGTAGATTTATGGGATTGAAGACTCGTGTAACCCATTTTCTTTAATCTTTCTTACCATAAGGTCATGTAGTTGCCTGTAAATAAGACTCCATTTTCCAGATTCGTGCTCAAACACCATGATTCGTGTGTAGCCCATAGCAAAA
>NW_007004032.1:0-884 GCF_000164805.1 Carlito syrichta
GGCTCTGCAGCGTTGCACTTGCGCGGTGCGCATTGGAGGAGGGCCTGGCGGTATATCATGCGCCTAATCATGGGACTTGGCAGAGGTCCCGGGCGCCATCTTGGCTCAGGCCGCGCTCTCCACAAAATCATGTTTGGCATGCCTCCACTGTTCATACCTAATCTAAGAACAGAACTATTAACAAACATAGATGATCAAAAACTCCTTTTTTCCCTCCAAATTCTGCAGAGGGTCCACGAGCAGGTGTGGCCCAGATCGAAAGCCCTTTATGAGACCGGACCACCACCGACTCCCCACAATTTCCAACCAGGGAACTGGGTGTACGTCCGGCGACATCAATACGAGACTCTGCAGCCACGGTGGAAGGGACCGTACGTTGTGATCCTGTCCACCCCCACCGCCTTGAAGGTGGAAGGCATTGCGTCTTGGATACACCACACACATGCCAAGCTTGCTGACACCCCTGCTGTGCTGAAAAACTACGCACCCAAATGGAGCAGCCGACTGGACAAGGACAATCCTCTAAAGCTAAGACTGTGTCGTGCCTCTTTTCCTTCTGCTTCTTTGTGACAGGGATGGAATCCCTTTGGGCAGTCCCTAATCCTCACCAACCTCTAAACTTAACATGGCAGTTGTTAACCCTTAGGTCAGGGATCAACAAAATAATTTTTCAAACTTCCAACCTCGCTCCCCTCAACACTTGGTTCCCAACCCTCACCTGTGACCTAAAGGAAATGTATCAATACTCTGATTGGGCTGGCGCGGTAACCAAAGTAATTTCAAAGCTAGGCTATAACAAGCAGTATCAGTTTTATGTATGCCCCGGCCATGACCATTACGAGGCATGCACAGACCCCGGCCAATATTATTGCCCAGCATGGGCC
>NW_007004033.1:0-737 GCF_000164805.1 Carlito syrichta
GTTGTTTTAGGGTTGTTTGAAGGATTGGTAACAGAGAAATGGTGGTCTTTAAAGAAAAGTTGAGTTGTGGTTGTTGGCAGCAAAGTCATTCAAGTAGCTGCATCCTGCAGTGACATTTTAAGCACATTGTTCTCTGCCAAATCTGTTTAGAAGCACCAAGGCCATCCTCAAAACCTGATTCACAGTCCATTCTCCAGTACATACTTTGAAAAAAAGCACCCTTTTAGGTTATGCTAGATAAACAAACAAAAAATGGCATTGGTGATTAAAACCATCCTGATTAATTTATTATATGTATTTAACTTACCCATCTCTAATCATGACTTCCCTGAGATTTTTTTTTTAGAGCTTTGTTTTCCCACCTAGTAGATCAAGAAATAGAAGAAAAAGCACTGTTTAGTCAATATCCTAAGACACATCCATCAACCACTTTACATAGGGCAGCTCTCTCATTTCTCAGAGCTGAAAAAAAGTGTTATTTTTAAGATTCCTTATTTACTTATTTATTTACTTATTTATTTATTTATTTATTTATTTATTTATTTATTTATTTATTTATTTATTTGAGTTGTAGTCTCACTCTGTCGCCCAGACTGGAGTGCAGTGGCCGCTCCTGACCACCGCAGCCTCGACCTGCTGGGTTCCGGCAATCCTTTCCCCCTCAGACTTCCAAGTAGCCAGAATTACAGGCATGCGCTACCATGCCCGTCTGATTTTTTGATTTATTGTAGAGATGA
>NW_007004034.1:0-789 GCF_000164805.1 Carlito syrichta
ATACATGATTGGACACTTCTCATAAGAAGAGACACAGGCAGAACGCAAACACATGAAAATTGCTCAGCCTCACTCATCATAAAAAAAGGAAATGAAACTACTTTGAAATATCACATACCTCCTTTAAGACTGGAAATCATTAATAAAACAAATAATAACAGATGCAGTGTCAAGATTTGCGAAGAAATAAATGCTTCTAAACTGGATGTGGACTGAAAAGTAGAGCAGCATCTTTGGAAAACAGTATGGTGGTTAGTAAAGGGACCAGATCCTGACCTACCAAGTGACTCAGCAATTCCCCTTTCGAGAATATACCTGGAGGAACTCAAATCCTTTTACCAAAAAGATACCAGCACCAGTATGTTTTTTGTAGCTCTAAGCACAATTGCAAAAAATCATGGTTCAAAACATGTTGCCCATCATACCTGGAATGCATAAAATAAATGTGGTATATACACAGTGGAATATTATGTAACCCTAAAATAGGACAGATATACGGATTTTGCAGAACGTTTGATGAATATGAGACAGGGCATTTTCAGTGATTTATCACAGAAGCAAAGAACAGAGTTCCAAATGTTTTCACTCATGAGGTGGACGTGATCACTTACAGTGCTGTAAGAAAGTGATTGGCAGTGTTGGAAAACTGTTTAGGGGGAGGGGTGAGATTGGGCAGTGGAAGGGATACTGCTAATGAAAGGAGAGGCATACCTCATCAACAGGTACCCTCCAAATCAATGTTTATAATCTAACTCTGAATTGTACTCCACATTTTTTTTAAAAAAATAA
>NW_007004035.1:0-801 GCF_000164805.1 Carlito syrichta
CAGATTCCTTATTCTAACTTAGATAGAGGCAGTGAACTTTCCTGTATGTGAGTACTCCCATTACCCAGATTCGTACTTCAAAAACCTGATTCGTGGTTACCTCTTAGGAAGACGTCCTGTAGTTTTTGGATTTGAGGACTCATGTAACAAAGATTCCTTATACTTCCTTACCAATATGACTTGTAGTTTCCTGTATATGACGACTCCCATTACCCAGCTTCCTGCTTCACTCTGCAGGATGCTGAGACAGTTCCTGGTGACCGAGTATTCCAGTTGTTTGGAATCAAGAGAAATACGCCCATAATGTTCTTTGGGAACTGGAATCCAAGATTCCTGGTTCCTCTTCACAAGACCGTCTGTAAAATGTGGAATCTTCAAAACCCAACTTCCCAATTCGGATCTGTCCGCTCACAAAAATTTTCTGTAGCTTGAGGTGACTTGATTCGAGGGATTTTGTACCATTATGCCTTTTGATTCTGGGGAATATGATTATGGTTGTAGATGACCCAGGGCACAAAAGGATTTGTAGGGCCAGATCCTTGTTACATCTAACAAATGTACCAACAATATCCTGTGGATCTGTAATGAGAGATATATTGTATTCTTGGAGCAAGTAGCTCTGAAAAATGCAGAGACACAGAAGCCCAGATTACTGATTAAACCTTATAAAGAGGCCCTGTGGATTCCGATTAATGAGAACTCCTAAAACCGGATTTCCTTTCGTTCTCAACAAGATGCCCTGATTTTCCCTGTCAATGTCGATTCCAATCTCTGTATACAAAAAGACAGATGCCCAGAAGT
>NW_007004036.1:0-11488 GCF_000164805.1 Carlito syrichta
AGTCAGCTGTCTAGCCAGCTATCTAGGTAGATAGCTAGCTAGATAAATCAGGTTGCTAGCTAGCAGGATAGTTGTTCAACTCAGCTAGTTAAGTCAACTGGCTAGCCTGCTGGCTACGTAGATAGCTAGCAAGCTCAGTGAGGTGGCTAGCCAGCTTGCTACCTTAAGTCAGCTAGGTAAGTCAGCTGGCTAGTCAGCTAGCTAGAGAGATAGCCAGCTAGTTAAGTCAGCTGGCTAGCCAGCTGACTAGTTGGTTAAGTCAGTTAAGTCAGCTGGCAACCAGCTGGCTAGCACATTAAGTCAGCTAGTTAAGTCAGTTGCAAACCAGCAGGCTAGCAAGTTAAGTCAGCTAGTTAAGTCACCTGGGAACCAGCAGGATAGCTAGTAAAGTCAGCACATTCAGTCAGTTGGCTACTCATCTGGTTAGCTGGTTAAAAAGCTAGTAAATTCAGATGGCTTACCATATGTCTAGGTAGTTATTTTAGGTTGTTAAGTCAGCTGGCCAGCTAGGAATCTACCTATATAAGTAAGCTAGTTATGGTAGGTAGGTTGCTAGTTAAGTCAGCTAGTTAATTCAGCTGGCTAGCTAAATAGCTAGGTAGGTAGCTAGCTAGTTAATTCAGCTGGCTAACCAGCTGGCTAACTGGTTAAATCAGCTAGTTAATTCAGCTGGCCAGCCAGCTGGATACCTAGTTTAGTCAGTTAGATAAGTCAACTGGCTAGGTAGTTAAGTCAGTTAGTTAAATCAGCTGGCAAACCAAGTGCCTAGCAGGGTAGCTAGCTAGTTAAGTCAGCTGGATAGTTCCCTGACTAGCAAGTTAAATCAGCTACTGGATAGCTGTTTTGCTAGGTAGTGAGAGAGTTAAATCAGCTGGCAAGCCTGCAGGAAATGTAGGTAGGTAGCTAGTTAAGTCAGCTGGCTAGCCATCAGTCTATCTAGTTATGTCAGCTAGTTAAGTCAGCTGGCTATATAGCTGTTTAGCTAGGTAGCTAGCTAGGTAAGTCTGCTGGCTAGCCAGTTAGCTACTTCATTAAGTCAGCTAGTTAAGTCAGCTGGTTAGGCTACTGTCTACCTAGTTAGGTAGGCAATAAACTCACCTGGCTAGACAGCTGACCAGCTAGTTAAGTCAACTAGTTTAGGCAGCTAGCTAATCAGCTGGCTAGCTAGTTAAGTCAGCTCGTAAAATCAGTTGTCTCGCCAGCTGACCATCTAGTTAAAAATCTTGTTACAATGGATGTGTAGTCATCTGGCAAACTAATTATTTCAGCTAGTTAAGTCAGCAGGGTAGCTAGGTAGCTAGCTAGTCAAGTCAGCTTGATATGTCAACTAGCTAGCTAGTTAAGTCAGCTAGTTAAGTCAGCTAGCTATATGATAGCTAGCTAGATAGCTAGCAAGTTGAATCTGCTAGTTGTCAGTTGGCTATCTAGGTAACTAGCTAGTTAAGTCAGCTATTTAAGTCATCTGGTTGACTAGTTAAGTCTGTTAGTTAAGTCAGTTGGAAAACCAGGTACCAAGCAGGATAGATAGCTTTAAGTCAGCTGGCTAGCCAGGTGGCTAACTAGTGAAGCCACATAATTAACACAGCTCACTGCACAGCAGGATAGCTAGGTAGTTAGGTAGATAAGACAGCTTGAAAGCAAGCAAGTTATGTAGGTAGGTAACTAGTTAAGTCAGCTGGCTAGCTGTCCGGCCTCTAGTTTTTTAGCTAGGTAAGTCACCTAGCTATCTAGCTGTCTAGCTAGATAGCTATCTAGTTAAGTCTGCTGGCTAGCCAGTTGTCTACTTTGGTATGTCAGCTGACTAGCCTACTGCCTAGCTATGTAGCTAGGCAATTAAGTCATCTGGCTAGCCAGTTGTCTAGCTAGGCAGGTAGCTAGTTATGTCAGCTGTCTAGTCAGCTTACTAGCTAGTTAAGTCATCTAGTTAACTCAGCAGACTTCCCAGCTGGCTAGCTAGGTAGATTGCTAGTTAAGTCACCTGGATTGACAGTTGGCTAGCTAGAAAAGTCACATAGTTAATTCAGCAGGATAGTCAGTTGACTAGCTATGTAACAAGCAAGCTAATACAACTGGCTAGAAAGCAGGACAGTGAGTTAAGACAGGTAGTTAAGTCAGCTGTCTAGCCAGCTCTCAAGCTAGTAAGTGACATAGTTAAGAGTATGCCTAGCCAGCTGTCTAGCTAATTAGACTGCTAGTAAAGTCTCTTGCTTCCAGGTGGATAGAGAGGTAGAGAGCTATTTAAGTCAGCTGGCTAGCCAGCTTGCTAGCTAGGTAGCTAGCTGGTTATGTCAGCTGTCGAGCCAGCTGGCTAGCTAGTTTAGTCACCAAGTTAAAGCAGATGACTAGGCATTTGGCTTCCTACATAGTCTGCTAGTTAAGTCAGCTGGCTAGATAGCTGGCTGGCTAGATAAGTCACCTAGTTAATTCAGCTGGATAGGCAGCTGGCTAGCTATGTATAAAGCTACTTAATTCAACTGGCTAGAAAGCAGGCCAGGTAGGTAAGACAGCTAGTTAAGTCAGCTAGTTAAGTCAGCTGGCTAGCCAGCTGGCTGGCTAGTTAGTGACCTAGTTAAGTCAATTAGCTAACCAGCTGGCTAGATAATTAAGTGAGATAGTTAAGTCAGCTGGCTATCCAATTGGATATCTAGTTAAGTCAGCTAGTATAGTCACCTGACTGATGAGCTGCCTAGCTCATTAATCAACTAGTTAAATCAGGTGGCTAACCAGCTGGATAGCTACTTAAGTCACCTCATTAAGTCAGCTGGCTACCCTTCACCCTATCCAGTTAAAAAGGTAGTCAATTCAGATGGCTAGACAGCAGGCTAGCAAATGATTTCAGCTAGTTTAGTCTGCTGGCTAGCTAGGTAACTAGCTAGTTAAGCCAGCTAGTTATATCTGCTAGCTAACTTAAGTCAAATAGTTAAGTTGGTTTTCTAGCAAGATATCTAGCTAGGTAGTTAGCTAGTTATTTCAGCTAGTAAATTCAGCAGGCTAACTAGGTAGCTAGCTTGTTAAGTCAGCTAGTTAAGTCAGCTGCCTAGCTATTTAAGTCCGCTAGTTAAGTCAGCTGGCTAGCAAGCTGCCTAGCTTGGTATCTAGCTAGTTAAATCAGCTGGCTAGCCAGCTGCCTATCTAGTTGTCACCTAGTTATCTGAGCTTGCTAGTCAACTTGTTAGCTAGGTAGCTAGATAAGTCAGCTGATAAGACAGCGGGATATATAGGTAGCTATCTAGTTAAGTCAGTTGGCTAGCCACCTGGCTAGCTAGAGGTGTCAGCTAGTTAAGTCAGCTGGCTAGCCAACTGCCTAACTAGTTATGTCAGCTTGTTGAGTCAGCTGGCTAGCCAGTTGACTAACTTTTTAAGTCAGCTAATTAATTCAAGTGGCTATCCAACTCGCTAGCTATGTCACTCACTAGTAAAGTCAGCTGGTTAGCCAGCTGAGAAGCTGGTTAAGTCAGCTAATTAATCAGCTCGAGAGCCACCTGACTAGGTAGGTAGATATCTAATTAAGTCAGCTGGCTAGTCGGCTGGCTAGCTAGTTAAGTCAGCACTTTAATGAGATGGCTAGCCAGTTGGCTAACTAAGTAGCTTGCTTGTAAAGCCAGGTGACTAGCAGGATGCCTATCTAGTTAAGTCAGCTTGTTAAGTCAGCTGGTTAGATGGCTGGCTACCTAGGTGGCTGGCAAGATAAGCCACCTTGTTAGCAGTTTTGTCAGGTAGGTGGCCAGCTTGTTAAGCCATATGACTAGCTGGCTGATCAGCAGAGTGTCTGGCTTGTTAAGTCAGCTAGTTATCCCTACCAGCTGGCTATTTAGCCAATTGGCTATCCAGGTGGCTAGCCCACTAGCTAGCTAGTCGGTTGCCCAGTCAGCTAGCCAGACAGGTAGCTAACTAGATAAGACAGGTGGCTAGCCATGTAGTCAACCAGGTAGCTAACTATTTAAGTCAGCTGGCTATCCAGTTAGCCAGCCAACTAGCTAGTCAGCTAGTTAAATCAGCTACGTAGCCAGCTAGCTAGTTAAATGAGCTAGTAACTCAGCTAACTATGCAGGTACCTAGTTAATCAGCCACCTAGTCAGGTTCCTAGTGTGCTAGCTAGTTTAGTCAGCTAGTAAATCAGCTGGCTACTTAGCTAACTTGTTGGCTAGCAACCCGCTAGCTGGTGAGCTAACTAGTGGGCTCCCTCACTTTCCATCATGTCAGCTAACTAGTAGGCTCAATCGCCTGCCAACTGGTCAACATACTAGTTGTCTCGCATGCCAGCCAACAGGTCAACTAACTTGTCTGCTCACTAGAAGGTCAACAGGTCTGTTAACTAGTTGGCTTGTTTGCCAGGTGACTAGCTAAGTCAGCTCACTGGTCGGCTCACTAGCCAGCCGAATAGTTATAGCAGCGCTTGCGTCAGTTCACTCGCCAGTATACTAGTTAATTTGCTGACCACTCAGCTCTCTCAACGGCCAACTAGTTAAGTGAGCTCACCTGTCTGCTCACTGGCTGGCCGACTAGTTAAGTCAGGTAACCTTTCAGCCGATTAGCCAGCCAACTAGTTAAGTCAGCTAACCAATCGGCCGAGTAGTGCACTAACTTCTCAGCTGACATTTTAGGTCAGCTAAATAGACTGCTGAATAGTAAGGTGAGCTAACTGGTAGGCCAAATAGTCTGCTGACTAATTAGGCGAGCAAACTACCCATCCAAATACTTACACGAACTAACTATGGGCCAACTCACCAACCATTTAAGCAAGCTAAACAGCCGGTCGATTAAACGGCCAAATTGCTAAGCCAGTTAACAAGTTGACCAAATAGTCAGCCAACGTGTTAAATCTGCTAGCTAGTTGGCCGACTTGTCAGCCAAGTTAAGTAACCTAGTTAACTCAGTTAAACAACTAGTTAAGCCAGCTAGTTAACTCATTTAATAGCTAGTTAAAACAGTTAGCTAACTCACTAACCAACTCGTTAATTCAGGTAGCTACCTCGTTAGTCAACTAGTTAAGTCAGCTAGCTAAATGAGATATCTAACTAGCTAGCTAGCTAAGTAAGATATCTAAGTCATCTAGCTTACTGGTTAGCTAATTATTTAAGTCAGTTACTTAAGTCTGCTACCTAAATTGTTGGCTAATTAAAGTCAGCTCATTATCCAACTAGCTCAATAGTTAGTTAACTATTTAATTCACGTAGTTAAATCAGCTAGCTAACTAGTTAAGTCAACCAGTTAAGTCATCTAGCTAAGTAGTTAAGTCAGCTAGCTAAGTCATCTAGTTAAGTCAGCTTCTAATTTAGTCAGCTCGTTAAGACAGCTAGCTAGTTAGCTAAAGGTTTAAGTCAGCAGGTTGCATCAGGTAGTTAGCTAGTTAACTAACGTGTTAAGTCAGTTGGGTTGAGTCAGCTAGCTAGCTAACGAGTTAAGTCAGCTGGATGGTCAGCTAGCTAGCTAGATAGCTAGCTTGTTAGCTAACGAGTTAAGTCAGCTGGATGAGTCAGCTAGCCAGTTAATTACCTAACGAGATAAGTCAGGTGGTTAAGTCACCTTACTAACACATTATATAATGATTAAGCTAACTAGTTATCTACCTGGTTAAGTCAGCTAGCTAGCAAGGCAGCTTGCTATATAAGTCAGCTTGTTAGCTATGTAGCTATCTAGTTAGCTGACTATTAAAGACACCTGACTAACTAGGCAGCTAGCTAGTTAGCTAACTATTTAAGTCAGCTGGTTAGCTAGGTAGGTGCTAGTCAAGTCAGCTACTTAAGTCAGCTGGCAAGCTACGTAGCAAGCTAGTTAAGTCAGTTGGGTAACCATCTGTTTAGCTGGTTAATTGGGCTAGGTGGATAGCTAGCTAGTTAAGTCAGCTATATTGCTACCTGGTTAGCTAGTGATGTCAGCGAGTTAAGTCAGCTGGCTAGTCAACTGGCTAGCTGGTTTAGTCAGCTAGTTTAGTCAGCTGTCTAGTCAGCTGGCTAAGTAGGTAGCTAGGTAGATGTCAGCTTGTTGGCCAGCAGGAGAGTTGTTCATGTCAACTTGTTAAGTCATTTGGCTAGCCTTCTGGCTATGTAGATACCTAGCAAGTTAAGAGAGGTGGCTAGCAAGCTTCCTAGCCTGTCAGCTAGTTAAGTCAGCTTGCTAGCCAGCTGATTAGCTCTTTAAGTCAGCTAGTTAAGTCAGCTAGTTAAGTCAGCTGGCAAACAACTGGCTAGCAAGGAAACTCAGCTTCTTAAGTCAGTTGGCAACCAGCTGTCTCACTAGTTTATTCAGCTCATTTAGACAGTTTGCTATCCAGCTTGTTAGCTAGTTAAACAGCTAGTTAAGTCAGCTGGCTAGCTGGAAAGCTAACTATATTAGTCAGCTAATTATGGCAGGTAGGTAGCTAGCTAAGAATGCTAGTTAAGTCAGCTGGCTAGCTAGATAGCTAGCTAGATAAGCCAGCTGGCTAGCTAGGTAGCTAGCTGCTTAAATCAGCTAGTTAACTAATCTTGCTAGTTAGATAAGTCAGCAAGTTAATTCAGCTGGTAGCCAACAGGATAGCTGGGTTGCTACCTAGTTAAGTCAGCTGGTTATCCACTTAGATAGCTAGGTAAGTAACCTAGATAAGTCAGGTCACTAGCCAGCTGGTCACTTAGGTACCTAGGTAGAAGAGTCATCTGGAAAGCCAGCAGGATATGTAGCTAGCTAGTTAGTGAAGTCAGCTGGCTATCCAACTACCTAGCTAGGTACCTAGGCAGTTGAGTCAGCCTGTTAGCAAGCAGGATAGCTAGTTAAGTATCCTAGTTAAGTCAGCTGACTAGACAGCTGGCTAACTAGGTAGGTAGATAGTTAAGTCAGCTGTCTAGCCCACTAACTAGCTAGTTAAATCACCTAGTTAAGTCAGTTTGCTAGTCAGTGGGCTAGCTAGACAGCTTTCTAATTTAGTCAGCTGGTTAGACAGAAGGCTAGTTAGTTCAGTCACCTAGTTTAGTCAGCTGGTGAGCCATCTGGCTAGCTATATAGCAAGCTAGTTAATTCAGCTGGCTAGCAAGCAGGCCTGCTATTTAAGTCAGCTAGTTAAGTCAGCTGGCTAGACAACTGACTAGCTAGCTAGTGATCTACTTAAGTAAGTTGGCTAGTCAGCTGGCAAGCTAATTAAGTCAACTAGGTAAGTCAGCTGGTTAGCCAGCTAGCTAAGTAGTTAGAGAGCTAGTTAAGTCATCTGGCTAGCCAGCTGGCTTCTTACAGACCAGAAAGCTGGTTAGCTAATTAAGTCAGCAAGTTAAATCAGCTGGCCAGCCAGCTGTCTAGCTAGGTATCTAGTTAGTTAAGCAGCTAGTTAAGTCAGTTGGTTATCTAGGTATCTAGCTATTTAAGCCAGGGAGTTAAGTCAGTGGCTACCAGCTACCTACCAGGTTACCTAGCTAGTTAAATCAGTTGACTAGTCAGCTGGTTAACTTGTTAAATCACATAGTTGTCAGCTCGCTGGCTAGCATGTTAGCTAGGTAGTTAGGTAGATAAATCTGTTGGCAATCCAGAGGACTATATAATTAGGTAGCTAGCTAAGTGTGCTGGCTAGCCATCAGGCTATCTAGTTATGTCAGCTAGTTTAGTCAGCTGGCTATCACTCTGTCTAGCTAGGTAGGTAGCTAGTTAAGTCTGCTTGCTAGCCAGTGGCTACCTAGTTTAGTCAGCTAGTTAAGTTAGCTGTCTGGGCTGCTGGCTAGCTAGGTGGCTAGGAAATTAAGTTGGCTGGGTAGCCAGCTGGCAAGCTAGTAAAGTCAGTTAGTATAATCAGCTGGCTAACCAGCTGTCTAGCTAGTTAAGTCAGCTGGTGAAATCAGTTGTGTAGCCAGCTGGTTAGGTTGTTAAAAAGCTGGTTATGTCAGATGGGTAGCCAGATGGCTCACTACTTATTTCAGCTAGTTACATCAGCTGTCTAGCTAGGTAGTTAGGGAATTAATTCAGATGGCTAGCCACCTTGCTAGCTAGTTAAGTCAGCTAGTTAAGACAGCTGGTTTGCCATCTTGCAATCTAGGTAGCTAGGTAGTTGTCAGCTGTCTAGTCAGCTGGATAGATAGTTAAGTCACCAAGTTAAGTCAGCTGAGAAGGCAGCTGCCTAGCTACGTAGCTTGCTAGTTAAGTCAGCTGGCTAGACAGCTGGCTAGAAATAAGTCACCTAGTTAATTCAGTCGGATAGCCAGGTGGCTAGCTATGTAACAAGCTATTTAATTCAACAGGCTAGAAAGCAGACCAGCTAGTTAAGACAGCTAGTTAAGTCGGCTGGCTAGCAAACTGGCTGACTAGTTAGTGACCTAGTTAAGTCAGTTGACTAGCCAGCTGGCTAGCTTGTTATGTCAGCTAGTTAAATCAGTTGGCTTTCCATGTGGCTAGAGAGGTAGAGAGCTAGTTAAGTCAGCTGGCTAGCCACCTGGATATATAGTTAAGTCAGTCTGTA
This sequence comes from Carlito syrichta, assembly GCF_000164805.1. Lineage (NCBI taxonomy): Eukaryota > Metazoa > Chordata > Mammalia > Primates > Tarsiidae > Carlito > Carlito syrichta. The sequence continues at coordinate 8,417 of NW_007004036.1, forward strand.
CAGTCACCTGGCTGGCCAGCGGCCTAGCTAATTAATCAAGTAGTTAAGTAAGCTGGCTAACCAACTGGCTAGCTCTTTAAACATCTCATTAAGTCAGTAGACCAGGCAGCTCCCTATCTAGTTAAAAAGCTAGTAAAGTCAGATGACTAGACAGCTGACCAGCTAGTTATTTCAGGTGGTTAAGTCAGCTTGCTATCTAGGTAGATAGCTCATTAAGTCAGCTAGTTATATCAGATAGCTAGCTAGTTAAGTCAGCTACTTAAGTCACCTAGCTAGATATTAGCTAGCTAGGTAGCTAACTAGTTAGTTCAGCTAGTAAAGTCAGCTAGCTAGCTGGGTTGCTAGCTAGTTAAGTCAGCTACTTAAGTCAGTTGGCTAGCCAGATGCCTTGCTGGGTAGCTAACTTAAGTCAGCTGGTTACCCAGATGCCTAGCTACTTAATTCACTTACTTAAGTCAGCTCGCTAGTCAGCTGTTTAGCTAGTTAGCCTGGTATTTAATTCAACTGGCAAGCCAGCGAGATACGTAGGTAGCTAGCTATTTAAGCCAGTTTGTTACCCCCCCGTCTAGCTAGTGATGTCTGCTAGTTAAGTCAGCTGGCTAGTCAGCTGGCTATCTAGTTATGTCAGCTAGTTGAGTCAGCTGGCTAGCCAGTTGGCTAGCTGGTTAAGTCAGCTAGTTAGTTCAAGTGGCTAGCCAACTGGCTAGCTAGGTAGCTCGGTAGTTACATCAGCTGGCTTGCCAGCTGGCTAGTTAAAGTTCGGTATTTAAGTCAGCTGGCTAGCCAATTGGCTAGGTAGATAGCTAGGTAATTAAGTCAGCTGGCTAGCCCACTGCCTAGCTACGTTAATTCAGTGAGTTAAGTGAGCTGACTAGTTGGCTGGCTAGCTAGGTGACTAGCTAGCTAAGCCAGCTGACTAGTTGAATGGCTATCTGGTTAAGTCAGCTAGTTAAGTACGTTTATTAGTCAGCAGGATAGCTATGTGGATCGCAAGTTAAGCTGGCTGGTTAGCAGGCTGGTCAGGTAGTAAGTAAGCTGGCTACCTGGCTGACAAGCAAGCTGACTGGCTAGTTAATCCAGGTGACTATCCGACAGTACAGCCAGCCAGATGGCTATTTAAGCCAGCTGGCTAGCCACCTGGTTAGCCCACTAACTATCTAGCCAGCTACCTAGCCAGCTAGCCAACCAGAGAGCTAGCTACTTAAGCCAGTTCACTAGCCGTGTAAACAACCATTTAACAAGCTCATTAAGTCAGTTGGCTAGCCAGCTATCCAGCAAAGTAGCTAGTCAGTTAGTTAATTCAGCTAGCCAGCCATCTAGCTAGTTAAGTCAGCTAGCAACTCTGCTAACTATTCAGCTAGCTAGTGAAGTCAGCAAGCTAGAAAGTTAGGTAGCTTGTTTACTAGCTGGTTATTTAAGTTAGATAGCCAGCTAGCTAGTCAGCTTAGATAGTTACTTAGCTAACTAGTATGCTAGCAACTCAGCTATCTTGTCAGATAAATAGTTGGCTCGCTTGCTTTCCATCAGGTCAGCTAATTAGTTGGCTCACTCGCCTGCAAATCAATCATCAAAGTAGTCGGCTCGCTCGTCAGCCAACAGGTCAACTTCATTGTCGGCTCACGTGCAGGCAAACAAGTCAGCTAACTAGTCGGCTCCCTCACCAGCTGACTAGTTAAATCAGTTCACTGAACTTGCTCGCCCACTGACTAGTTAAGGCAGCTCACATTCGGGTCACTCGCCGGCCAACTAGCTAAGTCAGCTCACTGATCATCTCATTCGCTGGCTGACTTGCTAACTCTTCTGATCTTTCGGCTCACTCGCTTGCCGACTAAAGGCAGCTGACCAGTCAGGTCACACGCTGGCTAACTAGTTAAGTCCGCTAGCCAGTCGGTTCACTCACAGGCCGACTAGTTAAGTCAGGAAAACGAGGCTCACTCACAGGCCGACTAGTTAAGTCAGGAAAACTGTGAACTCACTCATCAGCTGACAAGTTAAGTAAGCTAACTAGTCGGCCGACTAGCCGGCCAACCTTTTAAGCCAGCTAATCATCTACCAACTAGTCAGACACTGGTCAGCTGAATAAGTTTGGTCAGCTAACTTGTGGCCGACTAGTTAGGCCAGCTAAATAGTCAGCAAACTACTCAGCTGAGACCAGAAAGCTGGTTAGCTAATTAAGTCAGCAAGTTAAATCAACTGGCCAGCCAGCTGGCTAGCTAGGTAGCTAGTTAGTTAAGCAGCTAGTTAAGTCAATTGGTTATCTAGGTATCTAGCTATTTAAGCCAGGGAGTTAAGTCAGTGGCTACCAGCTACATACCAGGTTACCTAGCTAGTTAAATCAGCTGACTAGTCAGCTGGCTAGCTTGCTAAATCACATAGTTAAGTCAGCTCTCTGGTTAGCATGTTAGCTAGGTAGTTAGGTAGATAAATCTGTTGGCAATAAAGAGGACTATGTAATTAGGTAGCTAGCTAAGTGTGCCGGCTAGCCATCAGGCTATCTAGTTATTTCAGCTAGTTTGTCAGCTGGCTATCACTCTGTCTAGCTAGGTAGGTAGCTAGTTAAGTCTGCTTGCTAGCCAACTGGCTACCTAGTTTAGTCAGCTAGTTAAGTTAGCTGGCTGCGCTGCTGGCTAGCTAGGTGGCTAGGAAATTAAGTCAGCTGGGTAGCCAGCTGGCAAGCTAGTAAAGTCAGTTAGTATAATCAGCTGGCTAACCAGCTGTCTAGCTAGTTAAGTCAGTTGGTGAAGTCAGTTGTGTAGCCAGCTGGTTAGGTTGTTAAAAAGCTGGTTATGTCAGATGGGTAGACAGATGGCTCACTACTTATTTCAGCTAGTTACATCAGCTGTCTAGCTAGGTAGTTAGGGAATTAATTCAGATGGCTAGCCACCTTGCTAGCTAGTTAAGTCAGCTAGTTAAGACAGTTGGTTTGCCATCTTGCAATCTAGGTAGCTAGGTAGTTGTCAGCTGTCTAGTCAGCTGGATAGATAGTTAAGTCACCAAGATAAGTCAGCTGAGAAGGCAGCTGCCTAGCTACGTAGCTTGCTAGTTAAGTCAGCTGGCTAGACAGCTGGCTTG
>NW_007004036.1:11508-22202 GCF_000164805.1 Carlito syrichta
GTGACCTAGTTAAGTCAGTTGACTAGCCAGCTGGCTAGCTTGGTATGTCAGCTAGTTAAATCAGTTGGCTTTCCATGTGGCTAGAGAGGTAGAGAGCTAGTTAAGTCAGCTGGCTAGCCACCTGGTTATCTAGTTAAGTCAGTCTGTACAGTCACCTGGCTGGCCAGGGGCCTAGCTAATTAATCAACTAGTTAAGTAAGCTGGCTAACCAGCTGGCTAGCCCTTTAAGACACCTCAGTAAGTCAGTAGACCAGGCAGCTCCCTATCTAGTTAAAAAGCTAGTAAAGTCAGATGACTAGACAGCTGACCACCTAGTTATTTCAGGTGGTATAGTCATCTTGCTATCTAGGTCAGACAGCTCATTAAGTCAGCTAGTTGTATCAGATAGCTAGCTAGTTGTCAGCTACTTAAGTCACCTAGCTAGATATTAGCTAGCTAGATAGCTAACTAGTTAGCTCAGCTAGTAAAGTCAGCTAACTAGCTGAGTAGCTAGCTAGTTAAGTCAGTAAGTTAAGTCAGTTGGCTAGCCAGATGCCTTGCTGGGTAGCTAACTTAAGTCAGCTGGTTACCCAGATGCCTAGCTACTTAATTCACCTACTTAAGTCAGCTCGCTATTCAGCTGTTTAGCTAGTTAGCATGGTATTTAATTCAACTGGCAAGCCAGTGAGATACGTAGGTAGCTAGCTTTTTAAGCCAGTTTGTTACCCCACCGTTTAGCTAGTGATGTCTGCTAGTTAAGTCAGCTGGCTAGTCAGCTGGCTATCTAGTTATGTCAGCTAGTTGAGTCAGCTGGCTAGCCAGTTGGCTAGCTGGGTAAGTCAGCTAGTTAGTTCAAGTGGCTAGCCAACTGGCTAGCTAGGTAGCTCGCTAGTTACATCAGCTGGCTTGCCAGCTGGCTAGTTTAAGCTCGGTATTTAAGCCAGCTGGCTAGCCAATTGGCTAGGTAGGTAGCTAGGTAATTAAGTCAGCTGGCTAGCCCACTGCCTAGCTACGTTAATTCAGTGAGTTAAGTGAGCTGGCTAGCTGGCTGTCTAGCTAGGTGGCTAGCTAGTTAAGCCAGCTGACTAGTTGAATGGCTATCTGGTTAAGTCAGCTAGTTAAGTAAGTTTATTAGTCAGCAGGATAGCTATGTGGATCGCAAGTTAAGCTGGCTGGTTAGCAGGCTGGTCAGGTAGTAAGTAAGCAGGCTACCTGGTTGACAAGCAAGCTGACTGGCTAGTTAATCCAGCTGACTATCCGACAGTACAGCCAGCCAGATGGCTATTTAAGCCAGCTGGCTAGCCACCCGGTTAGCCCACTAACTATCTAGCCAGCTACCTAGCCAGCTAGCCAACCAGATAGCTAGCTACTTAAGCCAGTTCACTAGCCGTGTAAACAACCATTTAACAAGCTCATTAAGTCAGTTGGCTAGCCAGCTATCCAGCAAAGTAGCTAGTCAGCTAGTTAAGTCAGCTAGCCAGCCATCTAGCTAGTTAAGTCAGCTAGCAACTCAGCTAACTATTCAGCTAGCTAGTGAAGTCAGCAAGCTAGAAAGTTAGGTAACTTGTTTACTAGCTAGTTATTTCAGTTAGATAGCCAGCTAGCTAGTCAGCTAGCTAGTTAAGTCAGCTAGCAAATCAACTAGTTACTTAGCTAACTAGTCTGCTAGCAACTCAGCTATCTTGTCAGATAACTAGTTGGCTCGCTTGCTTTCCATCAGGTCAGCTAATTAGTTGGCTCACTCGCCTGCAAACCGATCATCAAAGTAATCGGCTCACTCGTCAGCCAACAGGTCAACTTCATTGTCTGCTCACGTGCAGCCAAACAAGTCAGCTAACTAGTAGGCTCACTCACCAGCTGACTAGTTAAATTTGTTCACCAGACTTGTTCACCCACCGACTAGTTAAGGCAGCTCACATTCGGGTCACTCGCCGGCCAACTAGTTAAGTCAGCTCACTGATCATCTCATTCGCTGGCTGACTTGCTAACTCTTCTGATCTTTCGACTCACTCGTTGCTGACTAAAGGCAGCTGACCAGTCAGGTCACATGCTGGCTAACTAGTTAAGTCCGCTAGCCAGTCGGCTCACTCACAGGCCGACTAGTTAAGTCAGGAAAACGAGGCTCACTCACAGGCCGACTAGTTAAGTCAGGAAAACTGTGAACTCACTCACCAGCTGACAAGTTAAGTAAGCTAACTAGTCGGCCGACTAGCCGGCCAACCTTTTAAGCCAGCTAATCAATCTACCAACTAGTCAGACAACTGGTCAGCTGATAAGTTTGGTCAGCTAACTTGTGGGCCGACTAGTTAGGCCAGCTAAATAGTCAGCAAACTACTCAGCTGACTACTTAGGTGAGTATACTAGCCAGCCAACTAGTTAACTGTGCTAACTTGTGGGGCAACTCGTCAGTCAACTAATTAACCCAGCTAACTAGTCGGCCAACCAGACAGCAGAATTGTTAAGCCAGCTAACAAGTCAGACGAGTAGTCAGCCAACGTGTTAAATCACATAAGTAGTCATCTGCATCATCCGCCAACAAGTTAAAACACCTAGCTAACTTATTACCCAACTAATTGACACAACTAGTTAACTCGTTTACCAAATAGTTAAAACAGTTATTTAACTCGTTAACCAACTCGATAAGTCAGCTAGCTATCTCATTAGCCAACTAGTTAAGTCAGTTAGTTAAGTCAGCTAGCTCATTAGTTAGCTAACTATTTAAGTCAGTACTTAAGCCTGCTACCTAAATAGATTGCTAGCTAGTTAAGACAGCTAGTTATTCAGCTAGCTAAATAGTTACCTAACTATTTAATTCAGGCATTTAAGTCAGCTAGCTAACTAGTTATGTCAGCCAGTTAAGTCAGCTAGCTAAGTAGTTAAGTCAGCTAGCTAAGTCAGCTAGTTAAGTTAGCTACCTAATTTAGTCAGCTGCTTATGACAGCTAACTAGGTAGTTAGCTATCAGGTTAAGTCAGCAGATTGAGTCAGGTATTTAGCTAGTTAACTAATGGGCTAAGTCAGCTGATTGAGTCAGCAGGCTAGCTAGTTAACAAACGGGTTGAGTCAGCTATTTGAGTAGGCTAGTTAGCTAGTTAGCTAACCAGTTAATTCAGCTGGACTAATCAGCTAACTAGCTTGCTAGCTAATGAGTTAAGTCAGCTGGATAAGTCAGCTAGCTAGCTCATTAGCTAATGAGTTAAGTCAGAAGATTAAGTCAGCTAGCTAGAATGTTAGATAACGAGTAAGCTAACTATGTAGTCATCTGCTTAAGTCATCTAGCTAGCTAGGCAGCTAACTATTTAAGTCAGCTTTTTAGCTAGGTAGCTAGGTAGTTAGCTAATTTCTTAAGTCAGATGGCTAGATAGACAGTTATCAAGTTAATTAATCATTTAAGTCAGTTGGCTAGCTAGGTATTTAGTTTGTTAAGTCAGCTATTTATGTCAGCTGGATAGCCAGTTGTCCAGCTAGGTAGTGAGCCAGATAAGTCAGTTGGTTAGACAGCTGGCTAGCTGGTTAATTCAGCTAGCTAAGAGAGCTGACAAGTCAACTGACAATTTAGGTAGCTAGCTAGTTAAGTCAGCTAGATAGCTACCTGACTAGCTAGTGATGTCAGTGAGTTAAATCTGCTGGGTAGCAAACTGGGTAGCTGTTTAAGGCAGCTAATTTATTCAGCTGCCTAGCCAGCTGGCTAGGTAGTTAGCTAGCTAGATAAGTCAGCTTGCTAGCCAGCAGGCTAGCTGTTCGTGTCAGATAGTTAAGTCAGCAAGCTTGCCTGATAGTTAGGCAGGTAGCTAGCTAGTTAAGTGAACTGGCTAGACAGCTTGCTAGCTAAATTCAGCTAGGTAAGTCAGCTGGCTAGCAAGGTGGCTAGATAGGTAGCCAGCTATTTAAGGCAGCTGTCTAGCCAGCTGACTTACTGGTTAAGTCAGCTAGTTAAGTCACCTGGCTACCCACTGGCTAGTTAGTTAAGTCAGCTCGCTAACTCAGTTGACTATCAAGCTGGTTGGCTAATTAAAAAGTTAGTTAAGTCAGATGGCTAGTCATCTGGCTAGCTAGTTATTTCATCTAGTTAAGACAGCTGGCTAGATAGAAAGCTATATATATGTCAACTATTCATGTCAGGCTGCTATCTAGTTAAGTCAACTAGTTAGGCCAGCTGGCTAGCTAGGTAGCCAGCTGGTTAAGTGAGCTAGATAAGTCAGCATGCCAGCTTGTTAAGTAAGTGAGTTAAGTTAGCTGGCTAGTCAGCTGCTTAGCTAGGTAGCTAGCTAATTAAGTCAGCTGGTTAGCCAGTTAGCTAGTTAGTTAAACAACCTAGTTAAGTCAGCTCACTAGCTAGCTGGATAGTTAGGTAGCTAGGTAGCTAAGTCAGCTGGCAAATCAGCAGGCTATGTAGGTAGCAAGCTAGTTAAGTCAGCTCGCTATGCAGCTGGATAGCTAGGTAGCTAAGCAATTAAATCAGCCTGGTAGCCAGCTGGGTAACTTGTAATGTTATGTAGATAAGTCAGCTAACTTGACAGCTGGCTGGCTAGGTAGCTTGATAGTCAAGTCAGCTGTCTAGCCCGCTTGCTAGATAGTTAAGTCACCTAGTTAAGTCAGCTGGCTAGCCAGCTGGCTAGCTATATAGCAAGCTAGTTAATTATGCTGACTAACAATCAGGTCAGCTGTGTAAGTCAGCTAGTTATATCAGGTGCCTTGACATCAGACTAGCTAGTTAGTGAGATACTTAACTCAGTTGGCTTACCAGCTGACTAGCTAAATGAGTCAGATAGTTAATTCAGCTGGCTTGCCAGATAGCTAGCTAGGTAGAGGGCCAGTTAAGTCAGCTGGCTAGACATCAGTCTCACTAGTAAGTCGTCTAGTTGAGTTAGCTGGCTAGCAAGCTGGTTAGCTGGTTAAGTCAAGTAGTTAAGTCAGCTGGCTAGCCAGCTGGCTAGCTAGGTAGCAAGCTTGTTAAGTCAGCTGACTTCAAGCAGTATAGCAAGTTAAGTCAGTTAGTTAATACAGTTCTCTTTCCAGCTGGCTAGCTAGGTAGCTAGCTAGTTAAGTCAGATGGCTAACCAGCTAGGTAGTTGGTTAAGACAGCTAGTTAATTCAGCAAGCCAGCCAGCTGGCTAGCTAGTTAATCAGCTGGCCCGCCAGCTGGCTAGCAGATTAAGTCAGTTAGTTAATTCATCTGGCCAGCCAGCTTTTTAGCTAGGTACCTAGATAGTTAAGTCAGCTAGTTAAGTCAGCTGGCTAGCTAGGTAGCTAGCTAGTTATGTCACCTGGATAAGGCAGCTGGCTAGCTAGTTAAGTTAGTTAGTTAAGTCAGCTGGCTAGCCAGCTGCCTAGCAGGGTAGCCAGCTAGTTAAGGCAACTGGATAGCCAGCTGGATAGCTAGATAAGTAACCTAGTTAAGGCAGCACACTGGACAGCAGGTTAGCTAGGTAGGTAGGCAATTAATTCAGCTAGCAAGCCAGCAGATTATTCCGGTAGGTAGCTAGTTATGTCAGATGTCCCGCCATCAAACTATCTAGTTATGTCAGCTAGTTTAGTCAGCTGGCTATCCAGTTGCCTAGACAGGTAGCTGGCTAGTTAAGTCTGCAGGCTAGTCAGCTGGCTACTTCGTTAAGTCAGCTAGTTAAATCAGCTGGCTAGGCTGCTGGCTATATATGTAGGTAGGCAATTAAGTCATCTGGCTAGCCAGCTGGACAGCTAGTTAAGTTATCTAGCTTAGTCAACTGGCTAACTAGCTGGGTATCTAGTGAATCAGCTAGTTAAGTCAGTTGTCTAGCCAGGTGGCTAGCTAGTTTAAAAGCTAGTTACATCAGATGGGTAGCCTGCTGACTCGCTAGTACTTTCAGCTAATTAAGTTCTCTTGGAATCAAAGAAGCTAGCTTAAGTCACCTAGATATGTCAGCTAGCTAGATAGAAAGTCAGCTAGTTTTCAGCTAGCTACATAATAGCTAGCTAGGTAGGTAGCTAGTTAAAACAGCTAGTTAAGTCAGCTGGTCAGCTACTTAAGTCAGCTTGGTAAGTCAGCTGGCTAGCCAGCTGCCTAGCAGGATATCTATCTAGTTAAGTCAGCTGACTGGCTAGCTAGATAGATAGTTAAGTCATCTTGTTAAGTCACTACGCCAGACAGCAGGTTAGCTAGGTAGGTAGGTAATTAATTCAGCTAGCAAGCCAGGGGGCTATGCAGGTATAAACTAGTTAAGACAGCTGTCTAGCCATTAGGAGTCTAGTTATGTCAGCTAGATAAGTAAGCTGGCTATTCACCTGTCTAGCTAAGTCTCTAGCTGGTTAAGTCTGCAGGCTAGCCAGCTGGCTACTTTGTTTAATCAGCTAGTTAATTCAGCTTGCTAGTCTGCTGGCTAGCTAGGTAGCTAGTCAAATAATTCAGCTGGCTAGCCAGCTGGCTAGCTAGTTAATTTAGCTAGTTAAGTCAGCTGTCAAGCCAGCATGATAGCTAGGTAGCTAGCTAGCTATGTCAGCTGTCTAGCCAGGTGGCTAGATAGTAAAGTGACCAAGATAAGTCAGCTGACTAGCCAGCTGTCTAGGTAGGTAGCTTATCAGTAATGTCGCTAGCTAGACTGCTTTCAGGCAAGATTAGTCACCTAGCTAATTCATGTGGATAGCCAGCTGGCTATGTAGCAAGCTAATTAATTCAACAGGCTTGATAGCAGGCTAGCTAGTTAAAACAGCTAGTAAAGTCAGCTGGCTAGACAGCTGGCTAGCTAGCTAGGGACCTAGTTAAGTCATTTGGCTACCCGACTTGCTAGCTGATTAATTCAGCTAGTTAAGAAAGTTGTCTATCCAGGTGACTAGAGAGTTAGAGAGCTAGTTAAGTCAGCTGCCTAGCCAGCTGGATAACTAGTAATGCCAGCTAGTTTAGTCACCTGGCTGGCCAGCTGCCTAACTTGTTTATCAACTAGTTAACTCAGCTGGCTGACCAGCTGGCTAGCTAGTTGTCACCTCCTTAAGTCAGTTGGCTAGACAGCTCGACAGCTAGTTAAAAAGCTAGTAAATTCAGATGACTAGACAGCTGTCTAGTTAGTTATTTCAGGTACTAATGTCAACTAGCTAGGTAGCCAGCCAGTTAAGTCGGCTTGCCTGCTAGATAGCTAGCTTGAAAGCTAGCTAGTTATTTCAGCTAGTAGAGTCAGCTGGTTTGCTAGGTAGCTAGTTAGTTAAGTCAGCTAGTAACATTAGCTGGCTAGCTAGTTAAGTCAGCTAGTTAAGTCAGCTGGCTAGCCACCTGCCTAGCTTGGGTAGCTAGCTAGTGAATTCAGCTGGCTAGTCATCAGGTGTCTTCTTATGTCAGCTAGATAATTTTGCTGGCTATTCACCTGTCTACCTAGGTAGCTATTTAGTTAATTCTGCAGGGTAGCCAGCTGACTACTTCGTTAAGTCAGCCAGTTAAGTTGAGTGGCTAGCCTGCTGGCTAGCTAGGTAGCTAGGCAAATAATTCAGCTGTCTAGCCAGCTCACTAACTAGTTAATTAAGATAGTTAAGTGAACTGGCAAGCCAGCATGCTAGCTTGGTAGCTAGCTAGTTAGGTCAGCTGTCTAGCTAGCAGTCTAGATAGTTAAGTGAGCAAGTTAAGTCAGCTGACTAGCCAGCTGGCTAGGTAGGTTGCTTGCCAGTTATGTCAGCTTGCTAGATAGCTTGGTAGCAAGATAAGTCACCTAGTTAATTCAGCTGGATAGTCAGCTGGCTAGATATGTAGCAAGCTAGTTAATTCGTCTGGCTAGAAAGCAGGCCAGCCTGTTAAAACATTTAGTTAAGTCAGCTGGCTTGCCAGCTGGCTAGCTAGGTAGTGACATAGTTAAATCAGTTGGCTAGACGGCTGGCTAGATAATGCAGTCAGCTAGTTAAGAAAGTTGGTTATCCAGACGGCTCGAGAGGTAGAGAGCAAGCTAAGTCAGCTGGCTAACCAGCTGGATTACTAGTTTAGTCACCTGGCTGTCAAGCTGCCTTGCTCTTTAATCAACTAGTTAAGACAACTACCTAACCAGCTGACTGACTAGTTTAGTCACCTCATTAAATCAGTTTGCTAGCCAGTTCGAGAGCTAGTTAAAAAGCTAGTTAATTCAGAATGCTAGACAGTGGTCTGGCTACTTATTTCAGCTAGTAAAGTCAACTGGCTAGCTAGGTATTCAGTCAGTTAAGTCACCTAGTTAAGTCGGCTTGCTTGCTAGATAGCTAGCTAAGAAGCTAGATAGTTATTTCAGCTAGTAAAGTCAGCTGGTTTGCTACGTAGCTAGTTAAAGTCAGATAATTATGTCAGCTAGTTAGCTAGTTAAGTCAGCTAGGTAAGTCAGATGGCTTGCCAGCTGGCTAGCTAGTTAAGTCACCTAGTTAATTCAGTTCGCTAGGCAGCTGGTTAGCTAGGAAGCTAGGTAGTTAAGTCAGCTGGAAAGCCAGTTGGATACATGGTGTCTAGCTCATTAAGCCAACTAGTTAGCCACCTGTCTAGCTCGTGATGTCAGCTAGTTAAGTCGGCTGGCTAGCCAGCTGGCTAACTAGTTAAGACACCTAGTTGAGTGAGCTGGCTAGGCAACTGGCTTGCAGGTTAAGTCAGCTAGTTAGTTCAATTGGCTAGCCAATGGGTTAGCTATGTAGATAACTAGTTAAGTCAGTGAGTTAAGTTAGCTACCTTGCCAGTTGGCTAGCTAGGTGGATAGCTAGTTAAGTCAGATGGCTAACCAGATGGCTATCTAGTTAATTCAGCTAGTTAAGTAGCTGGTTAACCAGCTAGCTAGCTAGGTGTCTGTAAAGTTAAGATGGGTCGTTAGCAGGCTGGTCTGGTAGGTGACTAGATGGCTAGGTAGGTGGCTAGCTAGACAGCTTGCTAGTCTGCTAGCTCGTTAAGTCAGCCAGGTCATCAGCTAGCTATACGCTAGATCATTAATTCAACTAGCCAGCTAAATAGCCAGCTGGCTATCTAGTTAAGTAACCTAGTTAAGTCAGCTGGCTTGACAGCTGGCTAGCTAGGTAGCTAGCTAATTTTGTCAGCTGTCCAGCCAGCTTGCTAGCTATTTAAGTCAGCTAGCTAAGTCAGCTGGCTTGCCTACTGGATATCAGGGAGTGAACTAGTTAAGTTAGTTAAGTCAGCTGGCTTGCCCACTGGATATCAGGGAGTGAACTAGTTAAGTCAGTTGGCTAGCCATCTGACTAGCTGTCTAGCCAGCTGACTAGCTATTTAAGTCAGCTAGTTAATTCAGGTGGCTTCCCAGCTGGCTAGCTAGGTAGCTAGCTAGTTAAGTCAGCTGGCGAGCCACCAGGCTAGTTAGTGTTGTTAGCTAGTTATGTCTACTGGCTAGACAGTTGGTTAACTAGTTAAGTCAACTAGTTGAGCCTGCTGGCTAACCAGCTGGCTAGCTGGTTAAGTCTGGAATGTATTCTAGTGTCTAGCCAGCTGGATAGTTAGGTCTCTCGCTAGTTTAGTCAACTGACTAGTCAGCTGCCAACCTCATTAAGTCAGCTGGTTAAGTCAGTTGGCTAGCCACATGGCTAGGAAGGTAGCTAGCTAATTAAGTAAGCTGGCCAGCCTGATGTCCTCCTAGTTAAATCAGCAAGTTAAGTGAGCTGGATAGATGGATGGCTAGCTAGGTGGCTGGTTAGTTAAGCCAGCAGGTTAGCCAGATCACTATCTACTTGATTCAGCTAGTTAAGTCATTTAGTTAGCCGGCTGGCTAGCTAGATGGCTGGCCAGTTAAGATGGCTGGTTGGCAGTCTTGTCAGGTAGGTGGCCAGCTAGTTAACAGGCTGGCTAGCCAGCTTACTAGAAGGGTGGCTGGCTAGTTAAGCAGGCTGGCTATCTGACTGTCCAGGCAGCAGGCTGCCTAATTTAGCTACCTAGCTAGCCAGCTGGCCAGCTCACTAGCTGACTAGGGAGCCAGCTAGCCAGACAGGTGGCGAGCTAGTTAAGTCAGATGGCTAGGAGTCTAGCCAAACATACAGCTAGCTTCTAAAGTCAGCTACCTAGCCAGCTAAACAACCAAATTGCTTGTCAACTAGTAAAGTCAGTTAGCTATCCCGTTAGATTATTAAGTCAACTAGCAACTCAGCTAACTATTCAGTTAGCTAGTTAAGTCAGATAGCTAGACAGCTAGATAGCTTGTTTGCTATTTAATTATGTCAGCTAGATAGCCAGCTAGCTAGACAGCTAGCTAGTTAAGTCAGCTAGCAAATCAGCTAGTATTTCGCTTACTAGTTGGCTATAAACCCAGCTAGCTGGTCATCTAACTAGTGGGCTCACTCACTTTCCATCAGGTCAGCTTACTAGTTGGCTCCCTCACATGCCAACCGGTCAGCAAACTAGTCAGCTCACTCACCAGTCAATAGGTCAACTAAATTGTCGGCTCACTCACAGGCCAACAGATTAGCCAGCTAGTCAGCTTGCTTGCCAGCTTACTTGTTAAGTCAGATCACCTTTCGGCTCATTTGCCACCTGACTAGTTAAGGCAGCTCGCGTGTGCCATCACTTGCCAGCCCACTAGTTAAGTTGGCTCACAGGTCGGCTCACTAACTGGCCTACTAGTTAAGTCCTCTGACGATTTGGCTCACTTGCCAGCCGACTAAAGTCAGTTGACCTGTCAGCTCACTTGCCGGCCGACTAGTTAAGACAGCTGAACCTGTCGAGTCACTCTCTGGACAATTAGTGAAGTCAGCTCACCTCTCGGTTCACTCGCCGGCCGAATAGATAAGTCAGCTAAGTGGTCAGTGGAT
>NW_007004037.1:0-1102 GCF_000164805.1 Carlito syrichta
TTCTGTTTGTTTATTATTGGTGTAGAGAAATGCGATTGTCTTTGTACATTTATTTTGTATCTGAGACTTTGCCAAAGGCTTTTATCAATGTAAGGAGGCCTTTGACAGATTCTCTTGGGTTTTCAAGGTACACCATCATATGATCTGCATAGAGAGATAACTTGACTTCCTCTTTTCCTATTTGAATACCTCTGATTGCCTCCTCATCTCGGTTTGCTTTAGCCAGGACTTCCAATACTATGTTGAACAGGAGGGGAGAGAGTGGGCATCCTTGTCTAGTTCCAGTTTTCAGGGGAATTGGTTCCAATTTTTGTCCATTTAGGAGTATGCTGGCTGTGGGTTTCTCGTAGATGGCTTTTACTATTTTGAGGTATGTTCCCCGTATGCCTAGATGTTCAAGGGTTTTTATCAAGAAGGGGTGCTGGATTTTATCAAAAGCTTTCTCTGCATCTAGTGATATGATCGTGTGGTTTTTGTTTTGACATTTGTTGATGTATTTAATTACATTTATGGTTTTACGAATGTTGAACCAGCCTTGCATGCCAGGAATGAAGCCTACTTGGTCATGATGGATGATTTTTGAGATGTATTGCTGAATCCGGTTTGCTAGGATCTTGTTGAGAATTTTAGCATCTATGTTCATCAAAGATATTGGCCTGTAGTTCTCTTTCTTTGTTGGATCTTTACCTGGTTTGGGTATCAATGTGATGTTGGCTTCGTAAAATGATTTGGGGAGAGTTCCATCTTTTTCAATCGCCTGGAATACCTTCAGTAGGATTGGTATCAGCTCCTCCTTAAATGTCTTGTAGAATTCTGCTGGAAAGCCATCTGGACCAGGGCTTTTTTTTGTAGGAAGTTTTGTTATTACGTGGTCGATTTCCTTGATTGTTATTGGTTTATTTAGGGTCTCAATTTCTTCTTGTTCCAACCTAGGTAGGTTGTGTGATGTCAGAAAGTCTTCCATTTCCTTCTGGTTTTCAAGTTTGTTTCCATACAAGTGTACATAGTAGTCTCTAATGATCTTTTGTATTTCTTCAGGGTCAGATGTGACTTCATCTTTTGTGTTTCTGATTATGCTTATTTGGTTTTTTTCTCGTTTTTT
>NW_007004038.1:0-991 GCF_000164805.1 Carlito syrichta
TGAATTCAAGGTAGCAGTGCACAAAGGGTATATTTCTTCAAATTCTCATCAACACCTATTTTTCATATTTTTGGATTATAACCATTCTAGTGGCTATGAGGTGGTATCACATTGTAAGTTTGATTTGCATTTTCCAAATGACTAGTAATGTTATGATGAATAATTTTATGTGTCAACTTGACAGGGCTAAGCGATGCCAAATGGTTGGTAAAACATTGTTTCTGGGTGTCTGTGAGGGTTTTCTGGAAAAGTTTGCTTTGAATGGGTAGACTGAATAAAGATCTCTTCAAAAGCAGGTAGGAATCCTCCAATCTCTTAAGTGACTGAATAGGATGAAAAGGTTAAAAACAAGCTAATTTACTTCTGTTTGAGCTGGTACATTCATTGTCTTACCTAAAACATTGGACATTGTCACTTCTGTTTCTCAGATCTTCAAATTTGGACCTAATTACATCGGCGCCTTTCCTGGTTCTCCAGATTTCCAGTGACAGATCATAGGACCTCTCGGCTTCCATAATTGCTTGAGATAATATCTTTATAGCCCATATTTATACTATATATCCTATATAGTGTATATATAATATATACATTAGATATATATCATTTATTACATTTCCCCAGGCTACCCTTACAAATGTTCATATGCTTCTTTTCTTATTGACTTGCATATCTTCTTTGGAAATAAATGCCTGTTTAAGTCACTTGCCCATTTTGTAGTTGAACTAGTCATCATATTGCTGAATTGTAAGAGTTCTTCATATATGATTGATATCAAACCCTTATCATAAATATTTTTGCAAGTATTTTCTCCTATTGTGTAGTGCATCTCCCATGTTTTAGAATGTATTGTAATGCACACAAATTTTGAATATTTGTGAATTTCAATTTATCTATTTTTGTCTGATTGCTTCTACTCAGTCACAGCTCTTGATCTTTCTAATTCAAAGTTCGCATGGCAGACAGATGAGCTTTCTAAATGTAACTATTGTTT
>NW_007004039.1:0-662 GCF_000164805.1 Carlito syrichta
CCTCCTACGTGATGTATACAAAAGTCACAGACTCTCCTTTGTGATTGATGCCCAAGTGATTGGCACTTCTCCATTATAAGTATCCGAGTAACTGAACCTAATGTTTACCACAGTGACTGGCCCTCTTCTGTAAATCTTGCCCCAATGACTAGCCCTGTTCCATAATGATTGTCACAGTTACTGTTCCTCCTCTGTTGAGGATGCCAAAGTGTCTAGCCCTTCTCTGAGTTGGGTGTAAAAGTTACTAGCCCTTACCTCCGAGTAGTGCTACCTTGATGGGTCTGTCTCTGTGAAAGGTGCTCCAGTGTCTGGCTTTTCTGTGTTCTGGGTGCCCCAGTGACTGCCACGCTGTTAATGCCACATTGGCCATCTTCAACGATGGCTGCCTAAGTGAATAGTTCCCCTCTGTGGTGGATGCCCCAGTGTCTAAAACTCCTCTCTAATGGGCTCACAAGTGTTCTTCTCTATTATGGGCCCCAGTGACTGAACATCCTCTGTGGTGACCCAGTGATTGGCCCTCAGCCATAAAGTTTGCCCTAGTGGCTATAATTTCTCCGTAAATATTATCCCAATGACTGGTCCTGTTCCATAATTGTTGCCCCAGAAACTGGCCTTCCTGTTATGTGGAAACAATGAGTAACCTTCCAAGGTGTTGGGTGCCA
>NW_007004040.1:0-4640 GCF_000164805.1 Carlito syrichta
TGATGTAGATAACGGAAATCACTTTTGTCTTGTGCCTGGACATCACAGGCAATGATATCTCTGACTTCAGGTGGTGGGCTGGAGGCTGGTCGCAGTAACTAAGATCACTATGTCAAGGCCCGAAACACAGCTGCGTAGAAGAAGAAGAGCTAGGAGTGGAGAAGTTTAAGGGGCCTAGATAATTACCCAGGTTTGAAACCCCAAACCGATTTCTGTCTCTTGCTAATGATCAGTCGATTCTGTCTCTTGCTAATGATCAGCAGAACTGCTCAAAAGTGTGACAGGGCTAGAGCTGAAGCTAAAATTGCTGCACAGTTGCCAGAATTATTTTCCCAAGTTGTTCTATTCTAAGTTTCATGGGGCTCCTGCCTTTCATTCCCTCCTCTTGCTATTTCAAGAACATTCATATTTGCAACTAGGGAACGGGGCGAAGATCAGGCTTCTGAAACTGCTTCCTGCTGGATGGGGGCGTAGTGCTGTGCCTACCTATTCCTGTCTGCTCATTTTGAATTAACAAGAAGGTTAGAATCTAGGCAGGAACTCCCATGATTGACTTGACATGTATAAAGCCTGGAGCAAGTGTGCCCACCACTGTAAGTAAATATTTAATGATGAAAAGGGCTATAGCCCCCGAGATGATGCTGGATGATTGAAAGTGACTCTTTAAAAGAATGTGTGTTTGGCTATATTTCCTAGCGGTTGGCATAGTTAGAGATGTTGTGTTGCAAGCCTTCAATTCTAGTGCAGCAGACACTGCCTACTCTTCCACAGAGGCCTCCTGCTTTTGCAAGCAAGAAAGTTAATGCCTTGCGATTGGCTGTGGCATACTGCTCAATTTCTCCTTCTACCCGATGAAGTAGGTTTAATGCTCGAGAGGTATCTTTAGCTATAGCATGATCACAACATATCAGGGCCTCAAAGTCAGGAAAAATACAAGTACGAATGGAAACTACTGCTACCTGAGGGTCCGCTATGCAGATCCCTCTGGCTCCTACAGCGGCTCTCGCAAACTCTTGTGACCAGAGTTGAATGTCTCCACAGTTAGCGGTCATATCTCTGTGAGTTCTAAGGTGGTGTTTACTTTTAAGCTCCAGGTGTAGCAGCCCCCCCTAGCATCCCTGCTCCCCCACAGGGAAGCCAGTTGGTTGCTGTGAGCCTGCTGCTATTGTTGGTGAAGATGATAGTGCCGTTGAGGAAGTTAACAGCTTGATTACACTTTGGGAAGGAATATACTCCTATGGAACTGGTGCCATTAGAACTGGGAGGAAATTGGTTTTCCACCCTTGTGGAGAAGCAGACGTTTGCCGCCTTAGCATGCGTAGACTTCACTAATATTAAGCTCCCGTGTCTAGCATAAGAACTATCTTTAAATGCCAGGGAGTTCTTTCGAGGGGCTCGGCTGGGCCCAATTCATGGGTGGAAGGGCGGAATATAACGTTGCCCATGTTTTCTGAAATGCTGCTACATTCGGATGTTGGTCATGACAGGAATCATCGGAATCTCAGTGGAAGCCGAATAAAGGTCCAGGGAGTAAAGGATCGCCCTGGAGTGTGGTCATTATAGTAGCGTTAGTAACATTAGCTGGGGTTTCAGGTGTAAAGGGGTTGTCAAAAATTGGTCTTTCATCTTCAGGTCCAAGTGTTTGGTTTAATGTGAACATGACCGGGCAGGTTAGCACGCTGATAAGATTCATGCTGGAGAGGGCTATCCACAGTTAGCGTTAATCAAATAGTTCCAAGGTCCTTTGGGTTGGGGAAACGCTCCAAGCCCTGCCACTTATGGGCTTCACTCTGCTTTACAAGGAATCCAGAGCTAGAAAGCACACCGAAAGAAATCAAAGATCCTGGGGAAACAGATACTGTGGGTCGGGTTTTGATGAGCCCATGCAAGTCTTTAGTTTCATTTCTGCCTAGGTCATGGAGACCTGAAAGGCAGTATCCCTTTATGTTGGATGCAAGTTACTCGGTGGCAGTAAACTAAATGATTAAATAGACAGATCCATATATCATAATCAGTATATTCTGAGGTATCCCGCCAGGCCTCATAGGTGCTGTGGAATAGTTTTTCCTGGCACCAGTTGCACTTGGAGGATTGCATTCTATTTCCTAGTCTTTTGAATAGGTGTGTGGCTTCTGGTCCCCATCAGTGTTCAAGAAGAGCCATAAAATGAACATGGTACTCAAAGGTTTTTACTGCAGCAGGTCTCCCAGACACTCTGCGAGCTTACCTTTCCGAAGAGGTATTGCAGTTCACCTCGTTGACTCTGGCGTGTACAGCCTAGTTGGTTGGTCTGCAGCAGAAGCTTTGGAAAGTGGTGAAGAGCTGCTTTAAGTCTGTGCTGATGTATTCAGGAAGGGAGGCCCAGGAGTTTGGTCACTGTGGTTTGGTTAAAATGCCTTGAAAGGGTCCCTTCAATGGTGGCTGAAAAGGCTTAGTGTGAACTCCAAAGTCTTTAAGAAGTACCCCGTCTCTCAGAATTGTCCCTGAATCCCTTCCAGATCACATAAACAACTGGACTCGCTGGAGATGTTACTTCATACCGAGAAAAACACTGAGGTGGTGCGGGGCTCTGTTCGGTGTAGCTCGTCTTCAGGCAGTGAAAGCGGAGAATAAGTAGCAAAGGAAACAGGGCCAAGTACCTAGCTTCCAACCCTGTTGGGCGATGGCAGCTCAAGACCTTCCTTTGGGAACCTCTTGCAGTTCCAGGGATTCCCCCTGGTGAAAAGGCCAACGGTCACCTTCCAGGACCTGGTCTGGCCCGCACAGAAGGTTGGAGAGCTCGGCTTTCAAGACCAGTTAGAGGATACACCTTAGTCTCCTCCCCAAGCAGGCCCCTGCACTGTGCTGTCTTTCACTGGGGCCTTCATACACACCAGCAAGCACCTCGGGTCAGAACCGTCAGTGGCCGCCAAGATCCAGCACAGCCCACAGGGAGACACGGGTCTGGAGAGAGGAGAGTGAGCAAAGAGTCGCAGAGGGGAGAAGTAATCCAAATTGGTGTGCAGTCCCCACGTGGGCCACCAGATGAAAGAGTACACAGGCAAGGTGGGCCGGTGTCACCGGAAAGATGCGAAGGGTTGCGAAGGCGAAAGGAGCGACGTTTATTATCCACTTTCCACGGACTGAGGGGGCCTGCACTCATAGGTGAGTGTGACCTTAAAGGCGAGGGACCTGGTCGTATTTAAAGCTCTCGGAGAGGAGTTTGGGCTAAGGAGAACGTTTACAGGTGTGCTTTTAGATGTAGATAACAGAAATCACATTTTTCTCATGTCTTGACATCACCAGGTAGTGGTATCTCGTGACTCTGGGTGGTGGGCTGGAGGCTGGTCACAGTAAACACAGAACGATGCATCAAGGCCAGTATCACAGATGCCTAGAAGAGGAAGAATTAGGACTGGACGGGCTAAAGGAGCTTAGAATGATTCCTAGGTTTTTATCTCCAAGAGTGCCGGCTCAGACTCTTGCTAATGATCAGCGGGACTGCTCAGCAAAGGATGACAGGGCTAGAGCTGAAGCTAAAGTGGCTGCGCTGTTGCTGGAATTGTTTTACCAAGTTCTTTTATTCCAAGTTTCTTGGGGTTCCTACCTTTCAAGAACCATGTCCCCCCATATGTCCACATGCTGATCCCACGAAGCAGACAGAATAATGTCCCAAGGTGTCCACATCCTAATCTCCATACCTGCCCACATCAGGGCCCCCCCTTCCTATTCACCCCGTCTCACCCGGAGTAACATTTGTTTGCTTGTTTCCCTGGATGAAAAAACTCCTTAAAGGGAACTTCTGCCGATGTGGAAGCGGCGAGACAGAAACGGCAGAAGCACTAAAAGGTGTCAACATGGCCGAGTTCAAAATCTGTTTGGAGCAGTGAAAAAGGGTCTCGACGGGTGTACTGCATCAAACGGAGAGTGCTCTGAAGTTGACCGAAGTTTAAACTTGTGAGTATAAATACACAAATTTTATTAAATAATTCCATAGTGCTTTTTGCATCCCCCTTCATATATCAATTCCAAATCAAGGACGCTTATGCTAACAAAATTATACTACCAATGGCCCCCATCATACCTTGAAAGTCAGTGTTCATTCCTGTAAACAGTTCCAAAATGCTGATGCATACACTGAATACTTGGGTTTCAGATATTCTTATATTTTTGACTTCCTCAAAGACACCTGCTTTTCGCAGGAAAGATGCTTGATGCTTTGGACAAGGAAGGTTTGACCAACAGCACTCTAGTTTATTTTACATCGGATAATGGGGGATCCCTGGAGTATCAGTGTGGAAACCACCAGCACGGAGACTGGAATGGCATCTATGTAGGTAAGGTTGACTTACGGGCTGGTTCACTCCTGTCATGCCAGCACTTTGGGAGGCCAAGGTGGGATGATTGCCAGAACCCAGAGCTTCAAGGCAAGCCTGGGCAACTTGGTGAAGCTTCGTCTCTGCAATAAACCAAAAGATTACTGGGGCATGTGCCTGTCATCCCAGCTACTTGGGAGGCTGAAGTGAGAGGATCACCTGAGCCCATCAGGTCGAGGCTGTGGTGAGCCATGACTGTGCCACTGCACTCCAGTCTGGGCAACAGAGGGAGACTCCAATTCAAACAAAGGAAAGAAATAAATAAGCCTGAGAGATTCCCAGATG
>NW_007004041.1:0-783 GCF_000164805.1 Carlito syrichta
AAAAAAATTGATTATATTTTCCTACAGCTACCTCTTTAAATCAGGAAACTGAAAAGATGCTAATGTAATTAACATGTTCACAATTGCACTGCATCCTATAATTGAGTCTTCATGGCAGAATAGATATTAGCAATTATAGTGTACACAAAATAATCATCCAATATTCGGGTTAAATAACTTGATTTTTCAACTTGATATTTACTCTTTGTCTGCATATAAAGGATGGGTATACACACACACACACACACACACACACACACACACACACACACACACACACACAAATTCACAACAATAGTTCCTGGCCTAAACACATTTTTTGATGCAACATTTCAGTAGAAAATGATTTTAAAATAGCAGATCTTAAAACAAAATCTCTCCTTGCCTAAATTACCTACTCAGAGAAAGTTAGGACATATGAAAATGAATTAACCCCTGAATGCCATTCAGCATGTTTAGTTCCCTGCAACAAGAGAATCTGACTCTTTATGTCTCTTTTAGCTTTAATAATAACATTCTGTCTTGATCATCTCAAGTTATGATTAAACTTATTTTAAAAGGAAATAAATATTTCAATTTTTCCTATCGGGAGATTCCTATTGAACTAATAAGAATAATTATATGCATAAAAAAGGTGACAATACAGAACTGGACTTGTAGTAGAAATAAAACTGTGAACTAATATTGACATACCGTTCAATTTAGGGATATTTAATCAGTTGCACTCTATACTAAACGATGTGAAATTCTGAACAAAAGATAATAATGCGATTGTTAATTTAC
>NW_007004042.1:0-777 GCF_000164805.1 Carlito syrichta
CCATACCCGTGTAATCTTTGTATTTATTTTTGATGGTCGAGATGTGGTTTCACCCAGAGTCCTGGGCTGGTCTCGACCCCACAAGCTCAGGCCATTCACCCACCTTGGCCTCCTAAGGACCAGGATGCCAATCGTTAGTATTATTATTCTGAGTCAGTGTCCTGCTCTTTCGCCCAGGCTGGAGTGCAGGGGCCCGCTCTCGGCCAACATGACCACCACCAGCTGGGCTCCAGTGATCCTCCCACTGCAGCCTCATGAATGGCTGAAACAACAGGCATGCACCACAATGATTGGCTCATTGTTTTGGCTTCTTGCAGAGATGAGGTCTCGCCAAGGTGTTCGGGCTGGTCTCAAACCTGAGTGATAAGGCCATCCTCTCGCCTTGGCCTCCCAAGTACCAGGATGACATGTGTGAGCCCTCATGCCCGGCCTTCCCACCCCTCTCAAGGACTCACTGTTAGACTGAATTCCTTCAGATGACCTGGGACGCCAGAGAGGGCAGGCCGATACCACCCTGGGTGATGGCCTGATGCAGGGCCGTGTCTCCATGGGGAGCCCACCACTCCACCTGCCTCAATCCCCAGACTGGACCTGCTCACTAATCCAGGAGTCGCCTCTTGGAAAGGGAGGGTGTAACTCTCAAACCTTCATGGGGGGTACAATTGGGCAACTCATGCCTGTCTCTTCAGCACTCAGGCTGGGCAAGACAGGAAGAGGGCCAGAGCCCAGGTGCTGAGACCAGGCTCGGCACCATAGCAAGCCCCCACTTCGACACCA
>NW_007004043.1:0-1474 GCF_000164805.1 Carlito syrichta
CTAGACGCTGGATAGCTAGCCAGCTGACTTATCTAGCTACCTAACATTTAGCTTGCTGGCTTGCCAGCTGTCTTAACTACCTAACTACGTAGGTATCCTGCTGGACAGCAGGCTGAGTTCAGTAAGTGACTTAACTAGCTAGCCATCTGGCTAGCAAGCTGTCTTAAAGCTAGCTATCCTGCTTGGCAGCTGGTTCTCCAGGTCATTTAACTAACTGACTTAACTAGCTAGAAATCTGACTTAAATAGCTGATTTAACTAGCTAGCTACCTAGCTAGCCAGCTGACTTAACTAGCTGATTCAACTAGCTAGCTACATAGCTAGCTATCATATAGCTAGCTGACTTAACTAGCTGACTTAATTAGCTGGCTAGCTGACATATCAAGCTGACTTAACTAGCTACCTACCTAGCTACCCAGCTGAATTAACGAGCTGAAATAACTAGCGAGTCAGAAGGCTGCACATCTGATGTAACAAGCTTTTTAACTAGCTAGCCAGCTGACTAAATAACTGATGTAACGAGCTGACTTAACTAGCTAGACAGCTGGTTAGCCAGTTGACTAAACTAGCTGACTCAACTAGCTGGCCAGGTTGCTAGCCAGCTGCCTTAATTTCCTAACTACCTAGCTAGCCAGTAGCCTAGCCAGCTAACTTAACTAGCTGACTTAATGAAATAGCCAGCTGGTTAGCCAGCAGACTAAACTAGCTAGCTACCTAGCTAGACAGCTGTATAGCCTGCTGACATAACTAGCTGACATAACGAGATAGCCTGATGGCTAGCTAGCTGATTTAACTACCTACCAACCTACATTTCCCGCTTGCTTGCCAGCTGACTTAACTGCCTCCATATCTAGCTAAACTGCTGACCAGCGAGCTGACTTAACTAGGTGACTTAACTGCTAGCCAGCTGGCTAGTCAGCTGACTTAACTAGCTAGGTACCCTGCTAGGCAACTGCTAGGCAGCTGACTTAACTAACTGACAACTAGCTGACTTAACTATCTAGCCAACTGGCTGGCCAGCTGAATTAACTAGCTGACTTAACCAGCTAGGCAGCTGGCTGACTAGTTTACTTAACTATCTACCTGCATAGCTATCTAGCTAGCCAGCTGACATAACTAGTGGAATTAACTGACTACCAGCTGCCATAAATACCTGACATATATAGCTAGCTTCCTAGCTGGCCAGATGACTTAATTAGCAAAAAGAAAACTAGCTAGCCAGTTGGCTAGCCATCTGCCTTAACTAGCTTTTTAACTAGCTAACCAGTTGGATAGCCAACTGACTTCATGAGCTGACTTAATTACCTAGTCAGGCGGTTGCCAACTGACTTAACTAGCTGACTTAATTTGCTATCCAGTGGTTGCCAGCTGACTTAACTAGCTGTCTTAACCAGCTAGTCAGCTGGCTAGCCAGCTGACTTAACTAGCTAGCTACCTGCCTAGCCAGCTATCTAACCAGCTGACTTACCTAGATG
>NW_007004043.1:2310-4746 GCF_000164805.1 Carlito syrichta
GACTTATGTCATTAGCTAAAGAACTGGCTAGCTGACTCAACCAACTGACTTAACTCATTAGCTAACTAGCTAGCTAGCCTACTCAACCAGCTGACTCAACCCATTTGCTAACTAGCTAGCTAGCTGACTCAACCTGCTGAATTAATCCATTAGCATACTAACAACCTGACTCAACCTGCTGACAATGCTTTAGCTAACTAGCTAGCTAACTGTCTTAACCAGCCTACTAAATTAGAAGCTGTGTTAACTAACTGACTTAGCTAGCTGACTTAACTGTCTGACTTAACTATTAGTTAGCTGACTTAACTACCTGACTTAAACAGTTAGCTAACTATTTATCAAGCTGAATAACCAGCTGACTTAACTAATTAGCTAACTAGTTAGGTAGAAGACTTAAGTAGCGGACTTAAATATTTAGCTAGTGAGCTAGCTGACTTAGCTAGCTGACTTAACTAGTTGTCTAAGGAGATAGCTAGCTGACTTAACAAGTTGGTGAGTTAGATGACCGTTTTAACTAGTTGGTAAATGAGTTCCATAGCTGACTTAACTAGTTGGTTAACAAGTTAGCAAAGTGACTTGTTGGCTGATGAGTTGACTGACTAGTTAGCTGGTTTAACAAGTTGACTGACTACTCGGCCGACTTGTCAGCTGGGTTAACAAGCTGGTAGACTACTCGGCCGACTATTTAGCTGGGTTAACTAGTTGACTGACAAGTTATTCCCCTAGTTAGCTCGGTTAAGTAGTTGGCTGGCTAGTTTGCTGACCTAACTAGTCGGCCGAGTAGTTGGTCGACTAATTAGCTGACCAAACTAGTCAGCTGACAAATTAACTGACCCAAATTTTCGGCTGACAAGTTGGCACACTAGTCGGTCTATTGGTTAGCTGACTTAACTAGTGGGCCAGCTAGTAGGCCGACCGGTTAGCTGACTTAACTAGTCGGCTGGTGAGTGATACGACAGGTAAGCTGACTTAAGTAGTCAGCCGGCGAGTGAGCCGAGGGGTCAACTTAATTAACTAGTCAGCTGGCAAGTGAGCCTATGCGTGCTCTACCATAACTAGTTGGCCGGCATGTGAGCCGACCGGTGAGCTGACTTAACTTATCAGCAGGCGAGCAAACAACTAGTTAGCTGACCTGTTGGCCTTCTAGTGAGTCAACAAGTTAGTTGACCTGTTGGTTGGTGAGCAAACCTACTAGTTTGCTTACCAGTTGGCAGGCGAACGAGTCTACTATTTAGCTGACATAATGGAAAGCAAAGGAGCCCACTAGTTACCTGACCATCTAGCTAAGTTGCTAGCCGACTAGTTAGCTAAGTACTAGCTGATATTCTAGCTGGCTTAACTAGCTATTTAACTGGCTAACTGGCTAACTAGCTGCCATAATTAGCTAGCAAACAAGTTATATAGCTGTATAAATAGCTGACTTAACTAGCTAGTTAACTGGCTAGTTAGCTGGCTAGTAGAATAAACTATCTAGCTGACTAGCTAGCTGACTAACTAGCAGACTTAAGTAGCTAGCTGACTAGCAACCTGAGTAGCTAGGTGACAACAATCTAAGTGACTAGTTAGCTGAGTTGCTAGCTGACTTAACTAATAGCTGACTAGCTAGCTATTTTAACTAGCTGACTGGTAGTTGGCTGGCTAGCTGGCTAGCCAGCTGACTTAACTAGCCAGCTACCTGGTTGGCTAGATGGCTAGCTAGCTGGCTTAACTAGCTAGCTACCTGGCTGGCTAGCTGCCTAGGCAGCCGACTAGCTAGCTAGCGGGTTGGCAAGTTGGCTAGCCAGCCGGCTGAAAGACCAAGCCACCTGGCTGGACAGTGGTATAGCCAACCGGTTTAACTAGCCTGCCAACCTGTTGGTCAGCAAGCTAGCCAGCCAGTTTTACTAGCTGGCAACCTACCTGACCAGCCTGCTAACCAGCCAGCATAAATTGCCTGCCAACTAGCTAGTCAGCCGGTTAACCAGCTGGCTTAATTTGCTGACTTAACTAGATAGCCATCTGGCTACCCCGTGGGCTTAACTAGCCAGCCAGCTAGCTAGCCAGATGACAAACCAGCTCCCTTAACTCGCTGAATTAACTAAATAGCCAACCGGCTAGCCAGCTGATTTAATTAGCTAACTACCTACCTAGACAGGTGACTAGCCAACTGACTTAAATAGCTGACTTAACCAGCTAGCCATCTGGCTAGCCAGCTGACTTAACTCACTAGCTATCTAGCTAACCAGTTGGCTAGCCACTTGAATTAACTAGCTGACTTAAACAACTAGTCAGTTGGCTACTCAGATGACTCAACTAGTTGACATAACTCGTTAGCAAGCTGGCTAGTCAGCTAACTTAACTAGATGAATTCACTAGCTAGCTAGTTGGCTAGCCAGCTGACTTAACTAGCTAGCTTCCTTTGGTATCTGCTGCCTTGCCAGCTGACTTAACTACGTA
>NW_007004044.1:0-1164 GCF_000164805.1 Carlito syrichta
TTAAATGAGACTGTGGATGCAACATCCAGCACAGACCTGAGTCACAGAAGAGATTCAACACATGTTAACTCCTTTCCCTTAAGGAAGCTGAGTGGAAGATGTTTCTGTTCTTTCCTTTTTAATTCTAAATTCCTTGCTTATGTTATAATTTCTTGCTACATTATACTACATTGATAAATTTAAAGTTTGTTTTTTAAAAACATATTTTTAGCTATAGATAAAGTGTTATAATATGAGAATAAGATGAACCTGTTTTTTTCTGAGATTTACTGTTAAGTAGAAAAACAAGAAACTAAACCAAAAAATTAACGCTTTATCTGTTTAGAAAAAAAAAGTACTGCTTGCTGTTGTGTTCATTTAATTTTACATAAGCATGCACTTTAAGCTGAAGCAAATCTGACTGGTTTTCAATGTGAAAATAAAACAGAAAGACTATTCTTGGAGTTATTTCTCAACAGAATCTGTCTCTTATCCTAATGAGAATTCTACCCCAAAGAACGAGAAGGAGAAAGAGAAGGAAGAAAAAGGAAGAGGAAGAAAATGATGGAGGAGGAGGAAAGGGGAATTGCTGTATTTTGTAATTCTTTTCTTTTATTTTCTTTTTTATCTCAGGGTAAATGCTGCAGCCCAAGCACCACCAGTGAGTATCCTTGGGTTAAATGAGGAAAAAGTTAATTTCTGTAGAAAGACATCAAGCACAGCACACAGAAAATACAACAAAATAGGTGCTGATAATTAAAATAATAATTTGGAGAGATTATAACCAATAATTGTTATTATAAAGGTGAGGATAACTATGGGCATATGTGACAAACATAGTCGAGCTGTTAATAAAAGGCAACACACGATACTTCTTACAAATCTGTGAATGTTGATTGTTGACAGGGTTAGGGTCTGAACCAGAATATATGGTACAAGAAGGATATGGCTTCTCCCCAAGACTTATTACAGAAGGATGGAAATAAATTTGTGTCAAATGTATAACACCTTGAAGGGATATCATGACATTATAGGCCTGAACAGACTAGCAAGCACCTGGGAGCAAAAGAAAGAGAAAGGAAAGTGACACTGAAGTAAAAGCTAATAGATACACTCCAAGTTGGATTACTAAGAGGGATACCAGCAATGTCACTGAAATCACTCAGACTTTTTCAGTCAATAGTA
>NW_007004045.1:0-682 GCF_000164805.1 Carlito syrichta
GAATGGAATGGAGTGAAAGGAGTGGAATGGAAAGGAATTAAGGGGAATGGATTGCAAAAGAGAGAATGGAACAAAATGGAGAGGAATGGAATGGAATGGATTGAAATGCAATGGAATGACATGTAAGGAATGGAATGGAATGTAGAGGAATGGAATGAACTGTAGAGTATTGGAATGCAATAGAGAGGAATGGAAGGTATACAGAAGAAATGGAATGGAGAGAAATGGCATGAAATTGAGAAGAATGGAATGAAGAGCAATGGAATAGAGCATAGTACAATGGAAGGGAATGGAATGGAATGGAGTGGAGAGAAATGGAATAGAATGGAATGGAGAGGATTGGAATGGAGCAGATTGGAATAGCAAGGTATGGAATGGCAAGGTATGGAATGGAAAGGAGAGGAAAGTAATGAAATGGAGAGTAATGCAATGGAATTAAAAGAAATGGAGAGGTTTGTTATGGAATGGATAGGTATTGAATGCACAAGAATGGATAAGCATGAAATGAAGAGGAAGAGAAGGGAGAGGAATGTAGAAGGGAATTAAATGGAGAGAAATGGAATGAAACGGAATGGAATGGATTGAAATGGAATGGAGAGGAATGGAATGAAATAGAAATGGAATGCAATGAAATGGAATATAGAGGAATGGATAGGAAAGGAATGGAATGGTATGGAAATCA
>NW_007004046.1:0-677 GCF_000164805.1 Carlito syrichta
CACCCAACGTTGGCAGTGGGTATCAAATGTTCTGGTGTATTCAACCATTTGGTGAAGTCCCCAAAACATGAGGACTCCTCAAGATCAGCCAGTAGGGGTGGAGCTCAAACCCAGGTCTGTTTCTGTGTACCTCCTCTTCTCCCTCAATCCAAAGGACCTGGCACTGCAAACCAGACAGACTCAGATCTGCAGGGCTTGCTCCTGCTCTTATCATCTGCCAATTTCTCCATGAGGACCCCTCCCCCAGTCTGCATCTCAGGATCCCCACCTCAGTCTCCAAACTCTCTCTTTCTCCCAGACTTCTAGAGCTCTACTGTCCACTACATTAGACACTCACCTTTTTTCCCCTGGAGCACTTGAAATGTGACTGTTCTGAATTCAAAGATGGTGCATGGTGATGTACACAATGGATTTAAAAACCCTGCTGTAAATAAAAGAATATAAAATAATTCACTACATTTTTTAGTATATGTAACTGAAAATGTCCTGGATACATTGGATTCTATAAAATCTATTATTCATGCTAATTACCCATGTTTCTTTTTACATTTTCAACAAGGCTATTAGAAATTTTAAAAATACATTTGAGATTTGATTGAATTTCTATTGGACACACATCTGCTATGATGCCTTGTCTTCCACATGTGTACCAACACATGCCAGTGCAGTTTCTCCCA
>NW_007004047.1:0-721 GCF_000164805.1 Carlito syrichta
GAAATTTTGGGACCAGGAAGGTGAAAAAAAGGAACAGTCTGTGATGTTGAACTAAAGTGAGCCAAACTTTGGTTCTGTGAGTAGATCTGCAATTTAAACAACACTCTGCAGAGCAAAACCACTGAAACACTTGTAAAATATTAATTTAGGGTTAGGAACCTATGACATCAATGTACTCAAAAACAGCATATTTCTTGTCATGGAGTGATTGTATAACACAAAACAAATCTCCTAAACAAAAACCTTCAAATCAAAATAAGCATGCAAATCAAACTTCCAAAAACAATTTAATAATTCAAATAGTAAAATGCCAGCCAACATAATTAACATAGAAAAATATTCATTCCACATATTCTAAATTAAGTGAATTTAAAATGTTTTAGATTAAATGCATTTTAATTGCACAAATACTTGAGATTTTTAGACTGCTGTTTGGTTTAAATATGCTACCGATTTCCAAAAGATAATGAAGACATTATCTTCATTGATTTACAAAAGAAAGAAAGAAAGAAAGAAAGAAAGAAAGAAAGAAAGAAAGAAAGAAAGAAAGAAAGAAATCAAATAGGCAGAAAGAAAATAAGTTCAGAAGTACAGAAAAAATAACCAGTGTATAAGTTTGGGAATTAAAGATGTAGGCATTTATGTAAAAATGCAACTGATGTGATGGAGACTAGATATAATAGAAGATAATGTTAGTGGTTTGAAAAATAGTACTGAGAAC
>NW_007004048.1:0-574 GCF_000164805.1 Carlito syrichta
GGGGGAGACGAGAGCTCACAAAGAGAGACAGCCTGTCCTCTGCCTGTCTGCTCCATCTGAGCCCTCGTGGACTGGATGGCCACCCACCCATGTTGGAGAGGACGGGTCTTCTTCACTCTGTCCACTGATTCGAATGCCGATCTCACCCGGAAACACCCTCAGAGGCAGCCTGGAAACAACGTCTTGCCAGGTCTCTGGGTGGCCCTCAGTCCAGTCAAGCTGACACCATGGAGCAAGTACTGGGGGCAGCACGAGGACAGTCCCTGTGGGCCTCATTTGCCTCTCTCGGCCACACGAAAACGTCTCTTCTGGCCACATCAGCCTGCGAGGATGCACGTGGCTGGGAGCCAGGGCCCCAGGCCTGGATGTGTGGGCGGCATCTCAGCTCTCGGGCTGGCGGTGACACTCTCCCACAACCCGGTGGGCTTTGTAAGCAGGGGACATCCTCTGCTGTCACTCACCCAATAGGAGGTGACCAAGGAAGCCAGGCAGAGGAAGGGGCTTCACAGAGCCGGTCCAGGTACGCTCGCTGTTCTTTGCCACTAGGCGGCATTTCTGCCTCGGAGTGGAAGGA
>NW_007004049.1:0-812 GCF_000164805.1 Carlito syrichta
TGTATTAATATACTAGGAAAGAGATTTAAGTTTTGGGTTAAAGTCATCGTTTTATTAGAATAGAATGAGAATTATGGTGTTATGATTTTAAAAACCATACATTAATGATAATTATAAGATTTAATGATAAGGTATTAGCTTAATAGGATATAGCATAGTATTAAAGTCCAATCACTAGATCATATAAAAATTAAAGTAGACATATGAAACTCATATGAATTATAGTAAAGTTTGGTAGCTTAAGAATAAGTTTTAACTGTGTTATAAGGCATTATGTTAAATCATAATAGGATAATAGTATAACTAACAGTTAAGTCATTTAAGTAAACTTATAGATTATAGTATAGTGTTAAGTTGATAACATTAATAGTTAAAAATATTTGGAGTCAGTGAACTTGGATTGAACCTAGAGTTAACTCAGAAAAGTTTTTTGTATTAATCAGAGTTTAGAACAAAGAGTATAATATGAATGATTTATTGAACACTATGGAAGACATTTTTGAACAATTGAAATTGTGCACCTGTGACCTTGATGTGAGTTTTGTGAAGTACGTCAGGCATCATGGAGTTCGAATTGTTTGCTCAAAATTTGCAAGTCTTGTGATGGTCTTGTGATGCATGGTTTGTAAAGCACGGAACTTGTATGCCCCCAGCAAGTGATTATCACACTGCTGGAGGGTATAGAAAATGGTATATAAGTTGGAAAAGGTTTGAATAAAATTGGCTTCAGTCCTGATCAGACTGTTCCCAGAAGAACTGCCTCTGAGTGGTCTTCTCGCCATCTCCTGATTCTCCGGTGCGGGTCCTAACCC
>NW_007004050.1:0-732 GCF_000164805.1 Carlito syrichta
ACCTCGTCTCTATGATAAACCAGAAATTAGCTGCACATGGTAGTATGTGCCTGTAGTTCCAGCTACTTGGAAGGCTGAGGCAGAAGTATGCCTGGAGTCCAGCAGGGTGATGCTGGGGTGGCTGTGTGCTACTGCACTCCAGCCCATGTGATGGAGTGAGACTCCAACTTAAAAAAAAAAAGAAAGAAAGAAACTAGTGACTGCAGAATGAACTTAATCAAGATTATCTTGATATACTTGGAGCCATAAACTCTTTGAAAATTTTGATGTTTCAATTCACTGCACTGAAAATAAAGCAAAACCCTGCAGGGCAGGGTGTGGTGTAGGAGGTATGGGGACAACACAGGGTCTGCTCCTTTCTTCATTGGTGTGTAGTGCAATAGGGCTAAAATCAAAGCCAGACTGATGTGTCTTAACTTGTCTTCTGTTTTAATCTTTGTCAATTTCCCTCTGTTTGCCTGCACTAAAATATATTTCTTCATGACATGACTTCTAATTGACCAGTTACTTTTATTATTCACAAGCAAAATTTATCAGCTTACTACACTATAGTTTACTTTTAAACACTATTCATTTCTTAGAACAACTCATCTTAAAAAGCTGTTCTTTACTGAGAAAACATCAATATGGAGACTTGTGTAAAATAGCATACAGATAATCCTTTAGTGTCTCAGCAAAGCATCATTGAAATTGGCTAATGGTAGTTTCATTTTTCGATTTTGCATCTCCTAA
>NW_007004051.1:0-784 GCF_000164805.1 Carlito syrichta
GATAAGAAAGCAGTGTTCTTTTTCCTTGAGTGCCAGCAGGAGATTTGACCACACACGTCCCTAGCAGGAACCCTTACCTCAAACCTATCCCCTAATCACAGTAAAAATCTCAGTCTGGTCTACTTTTTTTTTTTTTTTTTTGCTCTTTCAAGTCAGTTTTGAACTGAATTGGGAAACCTGCTCTACTTGTCTTCAGAAAGCCTTATGTGAATAATGAACCTTTTCATACTCACTTGGTGTGGGTGTGTGACATCATCAGTCTTGACATCCAAACCAAATTTTGGGTGGGGTTCATCCTGACGAGTGACCTCAACAATATGCACTATTTTCTCTTTGTAATTATAGGCACCTTGTGGGGTAATACTTTCAGATGATATAATTACCCTGTTCTTTGCCAAATATTTACTCATAGGTTTAGCAACTATTTATGATTCTTGTGTGAATCTATTATTAATATAATGACTATAAATATTTTTATCCTAATTTCATAATTTTAATAGTTGACATTTGACTGTAAGGAAGTCTCTGTTAGTTTATGTATATATTACTTATTTACTTCACTAATCCAAACTTATGAATTTTTATTATATTAAATAAGTTGCAATTTATTATCTTTATTTTAATATTCAAATTATCTCACCTTAAGTGGAACCCTTTCAAGCTGGCTTTGTGTTTTTTTGATAAGTCCTCATCATTTTGTAAGTACTCCCTTCCTATTAGCGCAATAAAATATTCGAATCCTCTTCTGCACTGTCTTTTACTGCAACCCTTGAATCAGTCATTT
>NW_007004052.1:0-822 GCF_000164805.1 Carlito syrichta
CGATCACTCATCTCTTGCAGGTTTTGTTCTGTCTTTTTGAGCTTCTTTTCTATGCTTTTGAGAGTTTGGGTTAGTTCTGTGTTTTGGTCTTCAAGCTCTGAGATTCTATCTTCTGCTTGGCTGATTCTGCTTTCCATGCTTATTAGTCTGTTGTTCATTTCCATCAAAGTATTCTTTACTGTTGTCATTTCTGACATCAGCTCCTTCCTATTTTCCTCTTGTCTCTCCTCAATTTTTTTAATTCTCTCCATTAATGTCTTGATGTCTGGGTTTGTTGCATGTAACCAGTTATTCTGGGGGCTCTTCATTGTTTGTGTTCCAGAATCTGTTTTCTCAGTGTCTGATCTCCCAGGGGTCTGTGTGAGGCCTATATTCTTCTTTTGGTTTTTCTTCATTTGTGTGGTTTTTCCCCTCCGTACTTTTTCCTTCCCTCCACGTCACTGTCTTCTTTAATTCTGTTATTCAGGGGTAAAGGGATTGGTTTTACTTCTGTTTGTTCATTCTCCTACTCTTTATGTATGCCCTCTTCCTTTGGTCAATTCTGGAGTTGCACTGTAGGTTGGGGGTGGTCCTTTTTGCAGTTTTGAGATTTACTTAAGGGGGGACCTGTGATTCAAAATTTATCTGCAGGTCCTGGTATTCGCTGACAGGTGTGTGGATAATCTGGAACCCACTTCCCACTGCCTTGGAGTCTGTCCGTGCAGTGGGGCTGTAGGTTTGCTCCCTGAAATAAAATGTGGTTAACAGAGGGGAGAGAATGGAGCAGACATTGGGTTGAAGAGGGGGGTGGAGAGATAGAGGAGTAAGGGGGAAACAAATGAG
>NW_007004053.1:0-789 GCF_000164805.1 Carlito syrichta
AGTGTAAGGCTGTAAAAATGCATAGACCTTTAATCAAAGAGCTGGCTGTACAGAGTACTCCCCTTTCACAGTATTCCTGTTTACTTCATATGAAAGTCACTGGTTATGCTGTAGGATTTCGCTTTACAGCATTAAAAGGCAACTATTTAGGGAAGAGGTGGAAAAAGGAATGTATGTAAGGCACTTTTTTTTTTTAGGTCCAATAAGCATAATAGTGCTTTAGGAAGACAAGATAAAAATTACTCAAGGCTAGCTTGGTTCTCACTGAATAAAAACAACAGACTAAATACTGAGCTCCTCTGTGTGACTCTAATAATCAATGCCTTGTTCACCATATTGGTAATCTCTGGGGTAATCACTTTGGTGGTCACTGTCGCTCACCCCTGACCAGCAGGAAGGAGGCAACAACAACGTGTTCTTCTCAAAGCGGTTTATTCAGCCTTTACACCATGCCAGCTTCTTCTCTTCTTCTTCTTCCCCGTTGTCCCGTACTTATATCCCTTGGTCTCCACCCACAAGTCCCGTACCAGCGTGTCAGCAGTTCATAGGCTCTGCAGCGTTGCACTTGCGCGGTGCGCAGTGAAGGAGGGCCCGGCGGTATATCATGCGCCTAATCATGGGACTTGGCAGAGGTCCCGGGCGCCATCTTGGCTCAGGCCGCGCTCTCCATATCTCCCCCTTTTTTGTTTTATGAACGAGAGAATGCCTGTCTTAGGTTGTCCCTTGCGGAAACGTTCCTTACCCGTCATTGGGAATACAAGCAGCGCTGGCCTGTCCCCTGTCTTAGGT
>NW_007004055.1:0-771 GCF_000164805.1 Carlito syrichta
CCATCATTTATTTAACTGTTCTACTATTGCTGGGTATTTTTCTGCTCTTTAACTATGCTTTCTTAGTTATTCCTGGTTGCTACAAAATTGCCATAGACTGGGTGTCTTAAAAACACCACACATATTTATTTATCACAGTTCTGGAGACTGAACGTTTGAGATTGGGCTACCTGAATGGTTGGGTTTGGGTGAGGACTCTCTTGCAGCTTGCCTGATTCTCCTTGTATTTTCACATTGTAGGAAAGAGGTCAAACTAACTCTCTGCCCTCTTCTTCAATGAGCACTAATTCCCTTCATGAAGGTTTCACCTTCATAACTAATCACCTCCCAAAGGCCTCACTTCCAAATGTCATCACATTGGAGATTCTCTTTCAACATGAATTTGTGGAGGTGGGCACAAACATTAAGTCCATTACATATATTTACCACTTTGTGCCTCTGTGTCTCTCCAGGATACCTTTAGTAGAGTTTAATAGAGAGCCAGGTGCCTTTCTCTCTTCCTCCCTTCTTTCCTTCCTTCCTCTCTTCCTCTCTCTCCCTCCATCCCTCCCTCCTTTCTTTTTTTCTTTTCTTTTCTCTTTCTTTCTTTCTTTCTTTCTTTCTTTCTTTCTTTCTTTCTTTCTTTCTTTCTTTCTTTCTTTCTTTCTTTCTTTCTTCTTTCCTTCCTTCCTCTCCCTCCCTCCCTTGTCCTCTTCCCACCCTCACCCCCTAGAGTGATGCTGTGTCACTCAGGCTGGAGTGCAGGGATGCAGCAATCATGGTTCGCTACAA
>NW_007004056.1:0-788 GCF_000164805.1 Carlito syrichta
TTCTCAGCTAGGTAGCCAGTTGCCTTAACTAGCTCTCTACCTGTCATACTAGCTGGCTAGCCAGCTGACTTACCTAACTCACTTAATTAGCTTGCCATCTGGCTAGCCAACTGACTTAATTATCTACGCTACCTAATAAGACAGCTGGCGAGCCAGCTGACTTAATTAGCTGACTTAAATAGCTGACCTGCTTACTACTCAGCTTAATTAACTAGCTTGTTATATATCTAGCCAGCTGGCTAGTCAGCTGACTAAACTAGGTGACTTAACTAACTAGTCAGCTGTCTAACCAACTGACTTAATTAGCAAGCAATCTAGCTATCCAGCCGGCTATCCAGCTCTCTTACCTAGATGATAACTAGCTAGCAAGTGGTATAGACAACTCACTTAACTATCTAGCTACCTAGGTAGCCAGCTGTCTAGTCAGCTGACTAAACTAGGTGACTTAACTATCTAGCCTGATGGCTAGCAGGCTGACATAACAGCTTAGGTACCTAACTAGGCAGCTGAATATCCAGCTGACTTAGCTAGCTACCTACGAATCCCACTGGCTTGCCAGCTGTCTTATCTTCCTAGGTACCTAGGTAACCAGCTGGCTAGTGAACTGACATAACTAG
Source organism: Carlito syrichta (assembly GCF_000164805.1). NCBI lineage: Eukaryota > Metazoa > Chordata > Mammalia > Primates > Tarsiidae > Carlito > Carlito syrichta. The sequence continues at coordinate 618 of NW_007004056.1, forward strand.
GTTACTTAACTAGCTATATAATGGGCTAGCCAGCTGACTTAACTAGATAGCTACCCAGCTAGGCAGCTTCCTAGCCAGCTGACTTAACTCGCTCATTTAAATAGCTAGCAAGCTGACTTAACGAGCTGACTTAGTCAGCTAGCTACCTAGCTAGCCAGCTGGCTTATTTAA
>NW_007004057.1:0-555 GCF_000164805.1 Carlito syrichta
CACCCGGTCTGTCAATTTTGGGAAGGTGGAGGGCACTTTCCTCTCTCGATTATTCCATTGTACCATGCCCATGATGCCTTTTGCCTGTGGAGCCATGGACGCCCATCGGGATGTATGTTGGAGGCATTTTTTTGTCACTGGAGTCTCTGACATCCGGGCTGGGGCATGCCAGCATGATCATGGCTTCCGGGTCCTCTACCTGTGTGGTTCAAGTGGTCCTCCAGACTAGGCACCTGAGCAGCCTGGACTTCTGGATCCACGACGTCTGACTCGATTTCAGGTCCCTTTCACTGAGACAAAGTCTGACCACATTGCCAGGGCTGGGCGCTGACCCCGGGGCTCCACATGGTTGGTGAGGCAGGAGGATTGCCTGAGTCCAGGTGGAGTCCATGGTGGCCCTGAGCATACCCCTGTGCTCAGACCTGTGTGACAGAGCAGGACTCCATCTCAGAATAATAATACCAACCACCACCACCACCAAAATCACAGGTCAGTCTCAGCAGCTCAGCCTGGCATTCTGCTCCCTCAGAGTCCAGGTGGGTGGATGGCCTGTGA
>NW_007004058.1:0-801 GCF_000164805.1 Carlito syrichta
TAAGTTGGTTGCTCAGTCATCACATCAGTGGCTCCTGTGGCCACACTGAGGGCCACATGCCACCATCAATGCCCTGAGGAAAATCGGACAGTGTTGGAAAGTGTGATATTGACAGAAAGAGACGACTCCATTCGTGCTGTCCAGACATGAGGAACTAGAGTCTTTCAAACAGAGGAAGACGGCTTCGAGGTGAAGAACCATGCCAAGAAGCAAATAACAGATCAAAACCTCAGTACGGGGAGGACGGAGACAGACAGCACGGCAGCCAGTTAGAGGAGAGGGAAACCCTCACTCTTTGGTCCCCTGGGAGACCTTTGACAGGGTCTTCTCTCAAGAACCCCACAGGCAGGAACAACCAGCCCAACTCACTGTCAAGGACACTAATGCTCAGGGTGGCAGTGCCACAGCCGTGGAACTGAGGTCTGAAAGAAGAAATGATGGGATCAAAGCAGTGAAGACAAAGAAAGTGACAGACTTGAGACACAAGAAGTGAGTCCTGTCTGCCAGGGCCAACTCTCCACACGAGAGGCTCAGAGGTGATCTGGACTCGCAAGCTGGGGTGAAGTGGAGTTGGGACTTCAGCACCTCACTGAGCAGTCTGGCTTCAAGCCCGCAGATGACAAGGAGCTACCAACTAATTCTGAGGTGAACAGGGTCACAGTCAGAGCTGTGCTTTTGGAACATGTACTTGACCATTGAGAGGAGAGGTGGAAGGTAGGAAAGCTCGGAGTACCCAAGGGAGGCCCAGGACAGGGGATGTTGGGAAGGGATGGAAAGGAAAAGTCATACATGCCAGCAGGA
>NW_007004059.1:0-796 GCF_000164805.1 Carlito syrichta
CTTGATGACATTTTACAAATATATACTCCAAGTCAGCACCATCCAGATCACAGCAGGGAACATTTTCACCACTTCAGCAGTTTATCTTGTGACCCTTCCCAATCAACAACCCTTCAAAGTAACCACTATTTTGACTTCTGACTCTATGGATTAGTTTAATCTGTTCCGGGAAATACACTAAATCAAATGGCACATTTTCTTGTGTATCTGGCTCTTTTGGTCAGCAAATAGCTGCAAGACTTATCCGTAGCGTGTGTGTATCAGTAATTTGTTCATTTTTTTGCTGAGTAGTATCCCATTGTCTGAGTATACCACAATTTATTTATCCATTCTTCTGTCAATGGACACCTGGGTTGTTTTCAGACTTTGGGTGTTACAAATAAGCCACTGTACCTATTCTTGTACACCTCTTTTTGTAGACATTTCTTTTCATTTCTCTTGAGTAAATACCTAGAATGGAATTGCTGAGTCACAGGATAGGCATATGTTCAACTTTATCAGAAACCATCAAGTAGTTCTAACACTTAACATTTTCAGTTTTTTACATTTAAGTCCTACTGAAGGGGGTCTCATAGTATCTCAATTTAGCTTTAATTTTCAATTTCTTGATAACTATAATGATGTTGAGTACTTTTACTTATGTTTATTGGCCACTTACATATTTTTTATTTTTGCAAAGTGTTTAAACATTTGACTCGTTTAAAAAATTTGATTTTTACTGGTGGATGGATTGATAAATATTACTTGGGGAACGGGTTGCAGAATGCAGGCAGAAAAAGTGGTAAGAGAGAATAAT
>NW_007004060.1:0-726 GCF_000164805.1 Carlito syrichta
CTGGATAACACTGGCATGTCTCCTTCTTGAAATCCAGTCATAACAAAATTAAAACAGAAATTAAAATGTTTCTGGCAAAAATGAAGAAACATCGTACAAATTCCCTGGGATGCTATGAAAACTGTTCTAAGAGGGGAATTTATATCTCTACAAACACACATCAAGAAAATGGAAAGATTACAAGTTAACAGCTTAACAAATCACCTATGGGAGTTGGAAAGACAAGACCACCAAAATTCCAACTTCAGCAGAAGAATCCATATCACAAAGTATAAGCCCAAATACGAGACACAGAAGACAAAAATATCATAAAAAATGAACAAAATATAAAGCTGCCTCTTTGAAACAATAAACAATACTGATGGACTTGTAGCCAGAATGACCAAGGAAAAACAAGAAAAAGTCCAAATAAACACAATCAGAAATGCTAAAGATCAAATCACAACTGTCCCTGAAGAAATACAAAAGATTACCAGAGATTACTATGAACACCTTTATAGAAACAACTTGATACCCTAAATGAAACGGAAGATTTTCTGACATCACACAACCTTGCATGGTTGAAACAAGAAGACCTGGAGACACTAAATAGACCAATAAGAACCCAGGAAATTGACTCCATCATTAGAAAACTACCTACCAAAAAACCCTGAAATTCTACAAACGTAGGAGAGAAGCTGATGCCAATCCTATTGAAAGTATTCCAGCCAATTGAGAAAGATGGAA
>NW_007004061.1:0-768 GCF_000164805.1 Carlito syrichta
ACCCACAAGGATTTGTACGGCCCCACGGTTCAACCTTTGGCTGAAGTTTTGGTTCTCAGGCCTGGGATGTCTCCACCTAACTGCCCGTTTTAAAGGGCCCCAGGACATGGCTTGGCCTCTGGAAGACCGGGCCCCAAGTTCAGTCATTTCTCTGGAAACAGGTTCTCGCTTTACCTTAACATTCGAGAATAACCCTCATTTTTTGCCATTTCCACGATGAAATGAAAGGAAAGCTCATTTTATAGTCTACCCACCGTGTACTGGAAGTGCTTCTTGGGTTATTTTGTCTGGCATGATGTTGCTAATAAAACATTTCAAGAAATTAAATGAGTTACTAATACCCCAAGGAAAATAATATAGTTCATAGTAACAAGGTGTTTCATGGGAAGCACAGTGATCATCTAAACAACAATTTTATAGGGTAATTGGAGGGACCATTTAACCAAAAGAAGGAAGAAGAGAAGGAAGGTTCTCTATCAGAAATCACATATTACTTAAGCAAGACCATTTTGCACAGTGAGATATTTTCTATTTAGGAATTCCTTGTTTTACTTAGATGTGTAGGGCATTTAAGATAAAATAGTAAGGGCCTTCATTCTCTCAATCAAGAAATATTTATTGATTTCTTTCTTCAATGTCAGGTACAGAACTCAGCTTCTAACAAAGGCAGACCAAGTGGTTCAGGCAAACTCGCCTGGTGAAAACGTGTGTGTGTGTGTGTGTGTGTGTGTGTGTGTGTGTGTGTGTGTGTAGTATAAACACATATGT
>NW_007004062.1:0-3071 GCF_000164805.1 Carlito syrichta
CCCAGGTTTTTTGTTTGTTTGTTTTGTTTTGTCTGCTTTGAAGGATGTAAATATATAAGAACATAGTCTAGATCAATTTTAGTCTATCCTGAAAGAAATTCACCTATAGATTACTCCATATGGACAAGAAACCAGTTTACTTAGTCTACGTGGAATATGTCTAGAAAACAAATATGTCATTTATTTGCAAGCTAATAGCAGAGCAATGTATTGGATGAAAATATGATTTGTGGTCAGTGTGAGCATGCCAGCCAGATCCACTCTTCCCTACACATTATTGCCAACTAAATATAAGTTTCAACATTTTTATGCTCAAGAGAGGAAACATTGACTCCTGGGTGCCAGGACCAAGAAAATATCTATTATTTTCCTAGAAGTTGGAAGCTTCAGCATGACAAAAATGATTTGGAGGATTCTATACATGACTTCATCTAGTTTAAATCTTGTTTCTTTGGGTTGTTTCACTGGCTTCTTTTCTCTCTTGGGCTGAAGTTTTGTAGCAGACAAGTGACATGCAAATCAAGAGTCAGAAACCAGGAATCAGAGATCAGTAAAAAGTTGTTTTATATGTTTTACTTTAAAAAATCAATTTAAAAATTAAATTGACTCAATTAACATACCACACAATTGTTTTTAACCTCTTACTCATAATATTTCTATAATAGTATGTCAGAAAAATTTGGACTTCCATCTCTAGCAAGGCTGAAGTTGTTAGGACACAAAACAGTATTGTTCAGATCCAAATTCTATTTGAAAAGAGAACTGTTATAAGTCCTTTATAGCCTCTACAGGAAAGGAAATGGCTTCAAATGATGACATTTGACTCCAGTTTCTTGATATCATTTGAGAAGAGTTCAATAAGGAATAATATCTTGATTGCATTTGTTTGGAAAAAAAATGAACTGCAATAAATGTTGGACCAAGATTTTCTATAGGATCTCAGAAATCATATGACCACCTGTCAGACTTTTTAAGACAATAAAGTATAGACATGTTGTTCCTTGAGCAACACAGTCACAAAAAATTTTTAACATAGTCATTTCTAATAGGGAAAATTATACCTATCCCATATTGTTGGTTGGAAGATGATATTAGCGAGAAAATATTTAAGTGAAATAAAAATATTTTCTGTTATTTTGTGGGTTTTGTATTACTTTACAATTTTTTATTACGCTGTTCATGTTAGGCAGTGCCTTTTGTTTTACTGATGTGGAAGCCAGATTATTGTTCAATAATTCAGTGAAAGTTAATGGTCTTTTTTGGGATGTCTGGGAATGAAAATATATTTCTCAACACCTATCACTTTACAACATATTCAGCAAGCAATTCCCTCATGTATTCCTCCATTGAACTTTGTTGAAAACCTATTTTCAGCCAGATGCCTGATTTCAGATTTGAGTAAGTATTCTCTAGATTTCTTTTATTATTTAATTTTAATTTTATGGGCTATAATTCAGGGTTAGATATACAAATGTTTGTTATGCAAATACTCTTGCTGATGAAGTGTGTCACCCTCCTCTAGCAGTTTCCCACTACTGCCAATCCCACCCCCAACTCCCCTGTCAGTTTCTCACTACTACCAATCCCTTTCTTATAGTATTCTGATAATTGTTCAGGTCTGATATAAGTGAGAAGAACGTGCGGTACTCAGTTCTTTGTTTCTGTGAATGATCCCTCAGTATTATAGACTCTAAGTCCATCCAAGTTGCTGTTAAGTTCATAAATTCATCCTTCTTTATATATGTGTAATATTCAATCACGTATATGTACCACATTTTAAAAATTAAGTTTTCTTTCGATTGGCAGCATAGTTGGTTCCATGCTTTTGCTATTGTGAAAACTGCTGCAAGAAACATGCGTGTGCAACTGTCTTTTTCATAAAGTGCTTTGAATTCTTCTGTGTATATTCCCAGAAGAGTGATTGAGGGGTTCTATGGAAGGCTGATTTTTAGATCTTTTAGGAATAACCACACAGTTTTCCACAGAGGTTGTACTAGCTTACACGCCCACCAACAGTGTAGAAGTGGTCCTTTTTCTCTGCATCCTCTCCAGCATCTGAAAAAGGACTAACATCTAGGATCTACAAGGAACCCAAATGTACAAAAAAGAAAAAAAATCAGACAATGTCATTACAAAGTGGGCAAAAGATATGAATAGACACTTCTCAAAAGAAGACATATGAGCTGGCAATAGATACAAGAAAAAATGTTCAGTCTCACTAGTCATCAAAGAAATACAAATTAAAACCATACTGAGATACCACCTAAATCCTGTCAGGATTGCCATCATCAATATTATCTAGATTTCAAAGATTTGAGGCTTTGTGGTCCATATACAGTTTCTGTGACTCTTTCTCTTCCTCCTCATTCCCTTCCTCCTCCTCCTCCTGCTTTTCTTCCCTTTTCTTCTCCTTCAAGACCCTGTCAACATGTAAGAAACATTCTTACCTCACAGGTCATACAAAATGATCTCTGGCCCTGTCTTTGCCCTGACATAACAGTTTTGAGAAATAAATTCCTTGAATCAATTATTTGTTTTCCTAATTTTGTCCTTACTTTCCTGCAGTCTCTAATCAACACGGCAGCCAGAGAGTTTCTCCCCAAACATAAGTCAGATCATATCATTTAAACGTCTTCAATGAATTATGTTAAACAAAACCCAAAGACCTCAAAATGCCTGCAAAGTCATTGGAATCTGAGCCCTCCATTTTCTCTGATTTCTTTGTCTTCTCCTCTCTGCACTAAGCTCTTTTTACAACATACTGTTGTCCTTTCTGTTCCCTGAATACTCTAGGTTCTTGCCTTATGGCCTTCCCATCTGATTGTTCCCTTGGCCTGGAACATTCACTCACCAAATATGCATGTTGTTGTTTTTTATAATCATTTCATATTCCTTCTTGACTTTCACCTTCACTAAGATTACCAAGTTCAACCTCCCCCATTGACCAACATTCTTTTCCCCCTCCCCTGCATTCCATTTCTCCATTGTACTTACCCTACATTCTATTTATTTAATCATTTACTTAATTTTTATTCATATGTTTATACTTGTGTCTATATCTTTGCTAATTT
>NW_007004063.1:0-809 GCF_000164805.1 Carlito syrichta
GTTCTCATCGAATTTCTGCTCCTGAGGCAGAGTTATAAGGAGAACAAAACACAAGCATTTGAATTTAAAGTTCTAAGCTCAAAGAACAGTTTTGATGCTTGCCAGACAACACATTTTAGACAACTTTCTCTACTGCACTTCTATGAATTGGAGTAATTCCCACTACAAAGAATTGCTGAGTATACTCATAATATATCATTGCAGGTAAAATACCTGATATTTGATATTTCATCAGTAATTTTAGTCATATTTTCATTCTTTATGAAACAACATAATGGAACAATTCCATTATGTTGATAAATGAATATGTAGCTAGATGATAAGTAGATGACAGATGGTAGACAGATAGATAAATAGAAAAATGATAATCTTGCTCCAAAGGCCCAGCAGAAGTCAAAGAAAGAAGCAGATATTTCTTGCATCTATTTTTATTTCTTTAAAAATGTTATTTGTTTTCAGTTATACAACTATACATCTAATAAAGTGTAAACTACACAGACCACATTCTTTTTTCCTCCATTAGTCCTTTAAGTAGCTTTCAATAAATATAAAAGTAGGGCTACCAGTGATAATTGATGAATTAGATTGTAAATGCAGGCATTGGGAACAATTGGGGAAATTTAAGTGTCATTTAAATTTAACTTGACACAAAGCATATTAAAAGTTTGAGAGAGGAGTTTGAGGCTGTGATAAGCTGAGATTGTGCCATTGCTCTCCAGTCTGGGCAACAGAATGAGATACCACCTCAAACACAACAACACAACACAACAGGGTTTCAAGGGAAAAATCACAACAAGATTCCCTGAATG
>NW_007004064.1:0-732 GCF_000164805.1 Carlito syrichta
CTTTTTAAAACATACAAGTGGGTTACAGAAGGACACTCCAAAAATACATGTTTTTTAAACTATTGTCTTAGTGGAAAGGAGTAGAATTGAGGGACAATAAAGGGGTATGAATAACTATCTTTCTGATTTACTTGTGTTGGCTTAATTTTTTCACAATGAATGTATACTCATGTGTTAATATTTATAATTACACATTTACTTTTTTCAAAAATTTTAAAATATTAAAACTAGAAGCAACATTTTATTCTCATGTACCTTAAAAACTCAGGTGATTTAATATTAAAATATGAACTTTCAATATTTCACAAATCTCAACTTTAAGTTGATTATATTAAATAAGGAATTCCAACTTTTATTTCAATAGGGCATACTTTTAACACTTAAAAAAATTTAGAAGTCTCTATTTATGCCTACCTGTGTCAAAAACCTTCTCTAGAGTTTTTAAGACATCTAGTTCTGACAACTCAAATCTGTTTCACTATCAAAGTAGTCAACTCATTAAATATCTGACCTTTGTAGATCTCTTTGTTCATCCAACATAATAAACAAGCCCAACTAGGTGTCTGTCTCTCTCTCTTTTCCTTATTCATGTATGCATTTCTCTCCCTCTGCTGTTATTTAAAGTATTCCCTCTAGTAGCCCTTCATCACTAGGCTGCTGACTTTCAATCTGCTTCGGGGACTTTCATTTCTCTGGTGCAATTCCACACAGCTGTTTGCACCTTCTGGTTTC
>NW_007004065.1:0-757 GCF_000164805.1 Carlito syrichta
AAAGAAAGAAAAATCTGTGTGTTTGCCCAGGTGCCTGTACCTATAAATTATGTGCATAAATATTGTGAGGGAGAACCAAGAACAGGAATCCTCATCTTCTACCATGGAAAATCACAAGGTAATCCAAAAATTAATAAAAAGTTGTGAAAACTCTTTATTATCTAGACCTATGTGGTAAGGTCTAGAAAATCTAAATAGGTTCAAAACAACAATTTATTTTGAATTATAGAATACAAAAAATTATGAGATAACTTTTTAGTTTTATATAATAATTAATTGAATTTCTGTGATTACTTTAATGAAAATAATATTGATTGTAAAAGTATGAAGTAGCAAGGACCAGATTATCTTCTGACATAAACTAACCAAAGCAAGGGGCAAAATATAAGAAATAACACCACTCTCAACGTCAGGCAGTGAAACCAGTGATTCTTGAAAGATAAGAAACTCATAAAACTCTATTATTCGTCTTAGAAGATCCACGACCAATTTATAGAGAGAGAAAACTTAGGTTGAGCCAACTGTATTCCCCGAGTTGGGAGACAGAGCTGAGACTCCAAGAAATCCAAGGAGCCTAGGATTTGTGAAGCAGCATCAAGAAGAGAGCTATACAGGGAGAGTCTGGACACCTGCAGAGGATCCTACCATTCAGTTGAGCCTTAATGAGATAATATACATAAAAAATTAACCAATGCTAACGAAAACAAAGCTTTGGAATGAACAGAGGGAAAAGGGTCTGTAGGTCTGTAGTTCATAA
>NW_007004066.1:0-658 GCF_000164805.1 Carlito syrichta
CCAACAGTGTAGAAGTGTTCCCTTTTTGCCACACCCTCTCAGCAACTGTTATTTTTTGAGTTATTGATAATTGCCATTCTGACTGGAGTTAGGTGGTATCTCAGCGTGGTTTTGATTTGCATCTCCCTGATGATTAGTGAGGTTGAACATTTTTTCATGTGTTGGCTGCTTGGATGTCTTCCTTTGAGAAGTGTCTGTTCATATCTTTTATAATGTGGTTGTTTGTTTTTTTCTTTTCAGCACATTTGAGCTCCTTGTAGATCCAAGATGTTAAGCCTTTGTCAGACCTGGAGTTGGCAAATACTTTTTCCCAGTCTGTAGGCTGTCTCCCTGCTCTCTTGATGGTTTCTTTGACTTTGCAGAAGCTTGTCAGTTTAATGAGGTCCCACTTGTCTATCTTATCTCTTATGGCCTGTGGATTTCGGGTTTTGTTCAGGAACTGGATGCCAGTTCCAATTTCCATGAGGGTATGTCCTTCATTTTCTAAGGTTCTTATGGTTTGAAGTTTTACATTTAGGTCTCTGATCCATTTAGAGTTAATTTTTGTGTATGGGGATAGATAGGGGTCCTGTTTTCAGTCTTCTGCATGTGGTCAGCCAGTTTTTCCCAGCACCATTTACTGAATAGGTTCTTCTCTCCCCAGTGGTAGGGTGGTGGG
>NW_007004067.1:0-711 GCF_000164805.1 Carlito syrichta
TTACTTATAAAGCATAAATGTTATGCTAGTAGTCATTTGGGGCAGAGTTCTCCAACCCCTGAGCCACAGACTGGTACTGGTCCATGACCTGTTAGGAACTGAGCCACACAGCAAGGTGAGCAACAGACAGGGAAGCTTCATCTGCATTTACAGCTTCTTCCCATGGCTTGCATCCCCACCTGAGCTCCACCTCCTGTCAGATCAGCACTGAAAAGCCTGCTTTTATTTACAATATCCTATCTTTGTGAAGCAGGATTTTCTACAGTGACAGCCACCAAAACAAGAATATGGAGTAGATTGGACATAAGCAACACACTTGGGTGTCACTTTCTCCCATCTCCCCCAAATGGGGGACTATCTAGTTGCAGAAAAACAAGCTCAGGGCTTTCACTGATTCTATGTAATGGCAAGTTGTATAATAATTTCATTATATATTACAATGTAATAATAGAAATAAAGTGCACAATAAATGGACTCATCCTGAAACCATTCCCCTCCAACCTTGGTCTGTGGAAGAATTCTTTTCCACAAAACAGGTTTCTGGTGCCAAAAAGATTGGGGACTGCTAATTTTAGGGAATAATGACAAAGAAAAGGCCTGTACATGTACAGTCAGTACACATGCAGCCACAATTTTTTAAAAACATTGGAATATTTTCAATCCAGTTGATTGAATTGACAGATGTGCAAACCATGGCAATAGAGGGTTCAC
>NW_007004068.1:0-807 GCF_000164805.1 Carlito syrichta
GTGATCCCTCCTTGCATTGATAAAGAACTTTGGGAAAGTCTCAGGGTAAAAAAATAAATGTGCAAAAGAAAATTGCATTTCCAATAATAAGCAAACTGAAACCAAAATAAAAAGCAAAATTCCATCCACAATAGTGACCAAAAAATGAAATATCTTGGAATCTTCCTAACCAGAGATGCGAAAGATCTTTACAATGAAAACTATAAAACACTTTTCAAAGAAATCAAAGATGACACAAACAAGTGGAAAATTATCCCATGATGATGAATTTGAAGAATCAACAATGAAGATGTCCATCTTACCTAAGGTAATCTACAGATTTAATGCAATACCCATCAAATTACCAGCAACATTTTTCTCAGATCTAGAAAAAACAATACAGGAATTCATATGGAAATACGAACTACCAAGAATGGACAGAACAATCCTCAGAAAAAAGAAAAAAAAGCAGGTTCTATCACACTACCAGACTTCAAACTTTGCTATAAAGCTACAATAATCAAACAGTTTGGTATTGGTACAAGAACAGTCATATAGACCAATGGAATATAATTGATATTCCAGTAGCAAAACCTCAATTTCTTAACCAACTCATCTTCAACAAAGCCTCCAACAACAACCACTGGGGACAGGACAATCTTTTCAGTAAATGGTGCTGGGAAAACGCTGATAACATGCAGAAGATAGAAACAAGACCACTATCTAACCCGATACACAAAAATTAATTCTAAATGAATGAAAGACCTAAATGTAAAACCTCAATCCATAAGAACTTCAGAAAATGCAGGAAACATCTTTATGAACGTG
>NW_007004069.1:0-741 GCF_000164805.1 Carlito syrichta
AAGCTCCTCATCTCTGGGAATTGAAGGCCTAATTTCCCCCCAGATTCAGGGTAGTATCTATCTTCTGAGTTGGGTGGATAGTCAATATATTTAATAGCATTATGATAAAGACTTTGACCATTCAGAGTGTTGCAGGAGTTTTGAAAGCTTCAAGCAGCAACCTCAGGTTCTTGTCCCACAACCAAGAAGATTAAGGAATGTGAACACCAAAAGAATGAATGAAAGAGTTTATTAAGCAACAAAGCTCTCCAGAGAATAGAGGCAGCCCGAAATGGGTTACCCGGTGTTAGGAGGTTTTTATCTTTTCTGGGGGCATTTCTTTCATTTACATCTCATCCACTCCTTACTTCCTGAGACCCAATTCTTACTGCGCATGCGAATCCTTGACCAAGGCTACTCCATCTTGAATATTACCCATAAATACCACAGAAAAGCCCACCAGGGGGGGGTTAAAACCTCAATGCTAATACTATGTTAATGATATAATAAGCCAAGGTCAAGTTAGGACATTTGGTTAAGCTACTACACCTGTGTTTAAGCAGCAAAAAGTCCCTTTTATCAGTACATCCTGGGTTGACAGACTGTTCTTAACCACATTTTCAGCCAACAATTATATTATGAGAGTGGTGCAGGGGGTGTTCCTGCAGGTTTTAAGTCTTCTCGAGACCCTCCTTCTCTGTTTGCCTAGCCAACTTCTATCTCCTTTCTCAAGAGCAGATGCCCAATCAATCAAGTTGGATA
>NW_007004070.1:0-763 GCF_000164805.1 Carlito syrichta
GAGGTACGAAGAACACAAACTCATAGAAACGATAACCCAACAGTCCTCAAGGGATTAAATCAAAGTTTGTACGAAATACCAAACTGAAACTTCTAGACCTTTATCAAATTGGAATTAATTAATGCCAATTTGATAAAGGTCTAGAGGTTTCAAACATATGTTGAGTGCCAAATATGTGCCAGGTATAAGTAGTTCACCATCTCGTACAACATGTACTTTGAAAAAGAAAGCTAACAGATTTGCGTAACTCACCTGTGCTCTCTTGCTGGCTTACCTTATAACCAAAGCTATATATTGTAGAATAACTAATCAGGATAGAGGCAATGGAATGCCGTAAAAGTTGAAAGCAAAATATTTACAGAACATTTTAGATTCACCAATACTGCATTAATGCTGTAATCTTCCAATTTCTCAGCAATCTTATGTGTAACTATTATCTTCTTTATATAGTTATAAATATATTTTTTCTGGATACTTTTTATTTTTTTATTTTTTTTTTTTTTCATTAATCAGTAGTTTTTATTATGGTTTTGTGGGGTACAGTTAAGGGTAGGTGTACAATGACGTTTCATTCAGGCACCCTGTAGATAAGAAGTGTTTTCCCATCCCCCGACAGATATTTGCTACTGTTAATCCCATCCCCCTCCCCCCCGTAGGTTCCCAGTACCATCCGTCATTTTCTCATAGTATTGCATTGGATGTTCAAGGTCCATTATATGAGTGAGAACATGTGATATTCGGATTTTTGTTTTTGTGAAAGGTC
>NW_007004071.1:0-655 GCF_000164805.1 Carlito syrichta
AAGTAGCACAGAAAGCTGATGTTGATGAAGAGAACCCCTCTAAAGAACCAACAAATTAAGTGCAGGTGCTCATTATTTTTTAATTCCCCATTATCTCTCCTTTACATGGGATGGAATTACTTTGGTTGCTGGGACAAGTCATATCCGAATTCCAGAAAGTTAAGACCAGACTACATTAAATCCAGTTTCCTAATTCAGTGTATTTTTCAGATGTTAGGAGGTAGAACTGAAATTCTGATGGTAGCCCCAGAAGCTACTCAGCCTCCATAATATATTCACATGTTCCCCATGAAACTAGTTCATAGCTCATACCAGTCCTTCATCACATCTGGTTCTTCAAGATGATCTTACCACTCAGGCACCCATATGAACTCCATATTATCCTGTCTCATGTGTCATGAAATCTCACTGTGAATGTATGTGTGCATAGATTTGTGGGGGGGGGGGGGATCTGTGTGTAAGAGAGACAGGGAAAGAGACAGAGAGAGACAAAAAAATAAGAGTATTTTTTAAAATTTACTGAGGCCGGGCTCGGTGGCTCAGCCTGTAATCCCGCGCTTTGGGAGGCCAAGGTGAGTGGATTGCCTGAGCCCGAGGGTTCGAGACCCGCCTGGGCAACTTGGGGAGACCTCATCTCTACATAAAATCAAAAAAA
>NW_007004072.1:0-800 GCF_000164805.1 Carlito syrichta
GAACTGCATTTCAATAAGCTGTTAATGCAAAAACAACCATCCAATCTGATGAATTTAGGTAAAAAAATAAACAAAACACCTTTACAATATGAGTCATAAAAGTCCTAGATCCTTAAAGCCTAAGTAAGTGTTGCAGGTATTGGAAATGTCTTAACAGCAAAACTTGGCCAGGCACGGTGGCTCATATCTATAATCCCAGCACTTTGGGAGGCCGAGGTGAGAGGATTGCCTGAGCCCACAGGTTTGAGACCAGCCTGGGCAACTTGGTGAGACCTCATCTCTACAATAAATAAATAAATAAATAAATAAATAAATAAATAAATAAGCCGGGCATGGTGGCACATGCCTGTAGCTCCAGCTACTTGGAAGGGTAAGGTGGAAGGATCACCTGAGCCCAACAAGTCGAGGCTGCGGTGGCTGTGAGCATGACACTGCACTCCAGTCTGGGTGACAGAGTGAGACTTCAACTCAAAAAAAAAACAAAACAAAACAGCAAAACTTGTTGGCCAAGCAAACTATTACATGAAATGACTATAAGTGTAACAGACAAAAGTAATATTTTATTAATCATCATGTGGTTTTTACTTGTACAGCTAAGTCAAATTTGTAAACTTTAGTCCAAATTTGTAATATTTAATTCTAACCTTGGGTCAAGAACAGCTAGCCTCCCCTGAGGATGCACATTTTTTATATTTAAAGCATTTAAATGCACAAATTATTTCTATCACATTTTTAAAACTTTTAAAATTATATGTTTCTGGAACTCCTGAGAAGCATCTGAGTTCAAAAGAGATTACTGA
>NW_007004073.1:0-758 GCF_000164805.1 Carlito syrichta
CCTTAGAAGAAGATCCATGACCAATTTATAGAGAGAGAAAACTTAGGTTGAGCCAACTGTATTCCCCGAGTTGGGAGGCAGAACTGAGACTCCAAGAAATCCAAGGAGCCTAGGATTTGTGAAGCAGCATCAAGAAGAGAGCTATACAAGAAGAGTCTGGACACCTGCAGAGGATCCTACCATTCAGTTGAGCCTTAATGAGATAATATACATAAAAAATTAACCAATGCTAATGAAAAACAAAGCTTTGGAAGGAACAGAGGGAAAAGGGTCTGTAGGTCTGTAGTTCATAAGGGCTCTAAAATTTTTCTTTGCTTGAATGACAAAGCAAAAAACTCATAAATCAGTGGACATTGATTAGAGCACTAAGAATGTTCTGTCTAAACAGGGAGAGGGCAAGGTGGACATTTGCAAACAGTAAATGTGTGGAATAAGAAGTTCAGAGGAACCATATTTTTAAACATATAATATTGCTATAATCATTGCTTTTTAAAAAAGGAATCAATAGACTTCATACTTAAATACATTAGCCAATTATAAGTCATAATAGAAGGATTTATGCTTACAAAACTCAGGAAAAAATCTATAAAATTAAACCGAAAAATAAACATATAAACATTTTAGGTATAACTTTAAAATACTTTCAAAAGACTCAAAATTAGACTTAACAAGTGACAAACACTATTATGACACGATTATGACGATGGATATGATATCTAAAAAAACAGTTTTTCCCAACATGCAACTCAAATGTAATG
>NW_007004074.1:0-784 GCF_000164805.1 Carlito syrichta
CATAAAGTAATCAAGGCAGACTGACAAGGCCGCAGGCATCCCAGGTTCTGGTCGCCAGACTACCACCTTTGGCTGGGGTGAGGGCCCCTTTTTTCCCGATTATTTTATTGTCCCAAGCCCACATGAACTTTTCCTGGGGAACCCTGGTATCCCATCATTATGCACATAGGAAGTGTCTTTTTTGTCATCAGAGTCTCTCATGCCGGGTTAGGGAGCAGCGGCACAATTGTGGCTTCTGGGGCCTCGACCTGAGGGGCTCAGGTGGTCCAACTGTCTCAACCCCAAAAACCTGAACCCTGGAGGCCACCATGCCTGACTCGATTTGGGTCCATCTTGCCAAGAGGAAGTCTGGCCATGTCGCCTGGGATGGTCACTGATCCCAGGGCTCAAGGAGCATCCCACCTTGGCCTCCCAGGGCCCAGAGCTGATGGCTGTACACCATGGTGCCCAACCTGGACTCATACATGCTGTAGGCCATGTTGACGCAAAGGCACACCCTGGGATGGAGGCCACTGCATTCCATGTAGCTGGGACCGTGGGCACACCACTCATGACTTGATAGTTTGCATTATGGGGAATGACAAGGTCTCACTATGTGGTCTAGGCTGGTCTCAAACTCTTGGCCTCCAGCGTTTCCACACCTTGGCCTCCCAAATCCACTGCCCGATTGTCTGCTGATACACCATCGTTCAGGAACTGTACACCCAGACTGATGCATCCTTCCCCAATGATCTCTGTCTGTTCACTATGATCCCAACTCCATACACAAATGGATGCTCTTCTT
>NW_007004075.1:0-775 GCF_000164805.1 Carlito syrichta
AACGCAGGAGACACCATTAGGGAAACTGTAACCGGAAACTAATTGCTCTTCAGAGTGCTAAATACCCATACCTTAAGAAGTAAGTTAGACTAGTGGGAAGTCATCAAATTAATATACTCTGCAACACAAAAGAAACCATCAGAATTACAGGAATACAGCCAACAGATGGGAAAAACGATATCACCTATATATCGTTAAAAAGGGATAACAACTAGGATCTACAAGAAACTCAAACACTCATAAAAATCAGACAAACATTCCCTTTGAAAAATGTGCAAAATACGTGATTGGACACTTTTCATAAGAAGAGATACAAGCAGCCAGCAGACACATGAAAATTTCTGAGCCTCACTTATCATTGAAGAAATGCAAATGAACCACTTAGAAATACCACATACACCTTGTGAGACTAGACATTATTAATAAAACAAAAAATAACAGATGCAGGTAAGGGTATGGGAAGAAATAAATGCTTCTACACTGCATGTGAACTGAAAAGTAGAACAACATCTTTGGAAAACAGTGTGGTGGTTTGTAAAGGGACAAGATATTGACCTACCATGTGAATCAGTAATTCCCCTATTGAGAAGATACCTGGAGAAACTCAAATCATTTTACCAAAAAGAAACTTGCAACATTATGTTTTCTGTAGCTCTAATCACAATTGCAATAAAACATGGCAGCAACCATATTGCCCATCAAAGCTGGAAAGGATAAAATAAATGAGGTCTATACACTGTGGAATATTATGCAGCCATAAAAAAGGACAGATAGA
>NW_007004076.1:0-806 GCF_000164805.1 Carlito syrichta
ACTTTTTTCTTTTTTTGAAGTTGAGTCTTACTGTATCGCCCAGGCTAAAGTACAGTCACATGATCACGGCTATTGTAGCCATGCACCTTCCGGGCTCAAGTGATCTTTCTGCTTCAGCCTTCCAAGTAGCTGGAACTATAGGTGTGCACCACTGCACCCAACTGATTATTTTATTTATTGTAGAGAAGAGGTCTTGCCAAATTGCCTAGGCTGATCTTTAACCCCTGGGCTTATACTCATGCTATCAAAAACTTGAAACACTTTAAGGCAAATCATTTCATCTCTGCCTCACAAAGTGCAGGGTTTACAGGCTTAAATCACCATGCCTGGTGAATTTTGAAGTCTTAATTTAATTATGTATGTTTATATATAGCTGTTGTCAACAGCTACAGTGAAGAAAGTAGTGTGTGGGAACTAGTTGCTTGTCTTTTGTTTAAGACATCAGGAGTACATATGTGTTTTAAATAAAAGACATGAAATGAATAAATATGCTCTTAGAATACCTTTTTGATTAAAAATGAACTTTATTTTAAGGTAAGAAAGCATCAAAACATCCTGCCTTCAGCTTTTCAGGCACCAACAGTGTTGCCTAAAAGTTTTTAGTACAAGTAAAGCATCTTCTAAGAAGTTGTCTCAATCTTAGCCAATACTAATGCCTCTGGAGCCCCCACGTTCTTTTCTGATTACTGTGGAGAGGAGTGTATACTTTGCAAGGTTCTTGCATGGATTAAGATGTGGGGACATGTAAGAGTCTGTAAGGCCTCCTTAGGATTTTCAAAAGTGCCAAGTAATCAGGATCTTATAAA
>NW_007004077.1:0-616 GCF_000164805.1 Carlito syrichta
TGATGTGTTCCCAAGGCAGCTGACTTTAGATCCAGGAAAAAATGGGAATAGGGGAAGAAATTTCCCCGGGTGAGGGATCTGTCCTTGGCCTGTTTTGGTAAAAAGTCCTCGTTGCTGAGTCAGATGGTTGGCCTGCCTGGGGCACGTTTCTCACTTCGGAGTGGAGAGGCGGCAAGAATCAGGCCAGGGAGCCTTGGAACTCCCGCACCAAAGTAGGAGCAGTCATTAGGGGGGCTGGGACTTGAAGTTGCCAAGCCTGGGGGACCCTAACACGTGGGGTTGGTGGGGGGAAGGACTGAAGGCAGAAGATTTCCAGGAGAATGGATTTCATTCATTCTTTCTTTCTTTTCTTTTTTCTTTCTTTCTTTCTTTCTTTCTTTCTTTCTTTCTTTCTTTCTTTCTTTCTTTCTTTCTTTCTTTCTTTCTTTCTCTCTCTCTCTCTCTCTCTTTCTTTCTTTCATTTTTTCTTTCCTTTCCTCACTAGATTGCCCAAGCTGCTCTCAAACCTCCCATCTCAGGCCATCCTCTCGGCCCTGGCCTTCCAAACTGCTGTGATCACACTCTTTCAATTTGATCGACATCCTGATCTTGCTGCCTGGTCTTGCAATCTGGGCTG
>NW_007004078.1:0-773 GCF_000164805.1 Carlito syrichta
CTCAGAGGAGGGAGGGGCCTCCATGCAAATCTACTTCCTGAACTGCCTCCCTCACCTCATTCTGCCCTGGGATTAGACTCCAGAGATTTCTACTTCTCTGCTCCTGGACATCAGGACTAAGCAGATATGCTAAAAACTCTTTCATGTAAATTTTGTGGCTTAGGACACAGTGAGCCCAGGACAGTGCCCAGGACACCAGGTCAGCCTAGAGATATTCTCATTCTTACTATTACAGGAATCTGGGCTGAGGAAACCAGGACTTCTAGGTGATGTGAGGGATGAGGATGAAGATGGTACCATGCTGACTGGAAGAGAGCTAACAGCTCCTTTTACCAGTAATCTTAGGCAGATCTGAAGCCTTTTTCTACCCGTTAAACCTTCCAGGTCTCCTCAGTGAGGACAGTTCCTTAGGAAGCTCCACCATTAACCACAGCTGAACTTTGAGGCTGGACCTGAGGCTGAGACCTGAGTCATTCATTGGCTCTCATAGAAAAATGTTTCTTGAGGTACCAAAGATTGGGATTCTTCTTCTTAATACCTGTAGAAGTGATCAAAGAGAAGCAGCTCTTGAGACTTCATGCACATCAGGAAAAGTCCCAGCAAATATCCTCTCCAAATCCAGACCCTCACTGTCCCCTGGAGGCCTCAGATACAGGATCCCAAGCCTCAGAAGACTCTGAGTCACAACTCACACTCCCTGTTTGGTTTCCTCCTTCCTTCTGGTTTCTCTTCCTAGCTTAAGACCAGGATCCAGATCCCTTCTATTCCGTTCC
>NW_007004079.1:0-861 GCF_000164805.1 Carlito syrichta
CTGCAGTACATAGCCAGGACTTTGCAAATCTCATCTCTCCATTGTGGCCTCTTCCTTCCTGGCCAGATCCCTTCCCATCACCCTCAGTGCTGCCACAACCACGTGACTTCACCAGGCAAAAGCTTGTCCAGTTTTCCTGGTGTCCAATGCTCACCAAGCTGGGTGTTCAGGCTCCTCAGCGAGCCCAGATTCAGTCAAGCGTGTACCCATCCCACAGGTTTGAGTCTCAGGTCTGTGGGTTCCTCCCCTGTGTCCTCCCTCTTTTTTTAATCCCCTGTGGGGTGGAAGCTGCTACCTTTATTTGCCTCTGCAATACCTTCCTGTTCTCCTTTTGCCTTTTCAGTGAACTAGCTGAAAATTCATCATAACATGTTAGTTTGTTCAGGTTGTTGCATCAAAATGCCACAGACTTAGAGGTTTAAGGAACAGAGGTGTCTTGTCTGGCAGTTCTGGTGGCAGGGAGTCCAAATCAAGGTGTCAGCAGGGTTGCTTACCCCGAGGACTTTGAGGGAGAATCTGGTTCATGCCTTTCCCCAGCTGCTGAGGGTTTGCCAGCAGTTTAGATATTCTCTGGCTTGTAAATGCATCACCCCCATCTCTGTTTTCATCTTCACCTGGTACATTCCTTGTTTGCTGTATGTGCCCAGATTTCCTCTTCTCATAAGAACATTAGTCATATTGTGTTAGAGAACCACATTGCTCCAATATGACCTCATCTTACTAATTATATCCAAAGCAATTCTAAAAGGAGGGACCTCAAAAAAAAGGCATTTATTTATAAAATGTTTTGTATTTGTCTTCACATGTTTAGACTTCAGTCACCACCATTATACTCTCTGTGTGATGCAGTATATCTATTGA
>NW_007004080.1:0-1017 GCF_000164805.1 Carlito syrichta
CCAGCTGACTGAACTAGCTGACTTAACCTGCTGGCCAGTTCACTAGCCAGCTGACTTAACTCACTGACAACACTAGCTAGTCAGGTAGCTATCTAGCTGACTAAACTTGCTAGCTACCTACCTGACCATTTGGCTAGTGAGCTATTTTAACTAACTGAATTAACCAGCTATCCAGCTGGTTAGCCAACTGACTTAACTAGCTCCCTACCTAGCTAGCCAGCTGACTAGCCAGCTGAATTAAGTAGCTGACTTAACTAGTAGCTACCTAGCTAGCCAGCTGACTTAAATTGTTAGCTAACGAGCTAGCTACCTAGTTTGCCAGCTGGCTTAAATAGTTAACTAACTAGCTAGCTACCTAGCTAACAAGCTGACTTAAATAGTTAGTTGCCTTGCTAGCTAACTGACTTAACCAGCAAGATAACTAGTTAGCTTAAACATTATCTAACATGCTAGCTAGGTGAATTAATTCATCTGATTTATATCAATAACTAACAGGCTAGCTGACTCAACCAGCTGACTTAACTTGTTAACTATCTAGCTATCTAGCTGACCACTGAGCTGTCTTAACTCGATAGCTAACTATCGAGTTAACTAGCTAGCTAGTTAACTAGCTAGCTAGCCTAGGCAAGTACTTGACACAACCCATTTGCTAACTAGCTAGCTAGCTGACCCATCCTGATGAATTAACCCATTAGTTAACTAGTTAACAAACTGACTCAACCTGCTGACTTAACACTTTAGCTAACTAGATAGCTAGCTGTCTTAACCAGCTGACTAAATTAAAAGCTGGCTTAACTAACTGACTTAGCTAGCTTACTTAACTACTTGACTAGCTGATGTAACTGGCTGGCTTAACTAGTTGGCTAGCTGACTTATCTACCTGAATTAAATAGTTAGCTAACTATTTAACTGACTGAATACCAGGAGACTTACTAATTAGCTAACTAGTTAGGTAGAGATTAAGTATCTGAATTAAATAGTTAGCTAACTAGTGAGTTATCTGACTTAGCTAGCTGA
>NW_007004081.1:0-3517 GCF_000164805.1 Carlito syrichta
TCTTTCCATATTTGGATTTAACTCTGGTCTAAGCTGAACCTTGATATCCTTCAGCTTCCGTGTCTCTTTTTATTTTGAGAGGGTATATATGTTTTGCAGTTACCAAATGTTTAGTATGTATTTTTAAAGGTAACCAGGAATCATGGATTCCACGTTCCTAGGAAACTTCTGGGCATCTGTCTTTTTGTATACAGTGTTAGTATCCACATCGACAGGGAAATCAGGGCATCTTTCTGATAATGAAAAGGAAATTGAGTTCTAGGAGTTCTCATTAACCGGAATCTACTGGTCCTGTTGATAAGGATAATCAGCAATCTGGGCTCTGGGTCCCTACATTTTTCATAGCTACTAGTTCTGTGGTTTGCTAAATCTTTCATTACAGATCCACAGGATATTTCTGTTCCTCTTGTTAGTTGTAATCAAGGTTTTGGCTCTACACATACTTTTGTGTCCTAGGAACATCTACGACCATAATCATGTTCCCCAGAATCTAAAGGCATATTGGCACAAAATCCCTCGATTCAGGTGACCTCATACTACAGAAAATTCTTGTGGGCGGGCAGGTCGGAATTGGGATGCTGGGTTGTGAAGATTCCACATTTTTGGAGGTCTTGTGAAGGGGAAACAGGAATCTAGGATTCCACTTCCCAATAAACATTATGGGAGTCTTTCTCTTGATATCCATACAACTGGAATTCTCAGTCACCAGGTTCTATCTCGTCATCTTGCAGAGTGAAGTGGGAAGCTGAATAATGGGAGTCGTTATATACAGGAAACTACACGTAATATTGCTAAGGAAGCATAAGGAATCTTGGTTACATGAGTCCTCAATCCCAAAAACTGCAGGCCGTCTTCCTAATAGGTAAACAAAAATGTGGTCTTTGAAGTAGGAATCTGTGTATTGGTAGTCCTCACATACAGGAAACGTCACTGCCTATTGCTAAGTAAGAAGAAGGAATCTGCGTTACTCGTGTCCTCAATCCCAAAAAATTTCACGCCACCTTACTATGGGCTAAACACGAATCAGGGTGATTTAAGAATGAATCTGGAGAAATGGAGTCCTTATATACAGGCAACTATATGACCGTTAGCTAAGAAAGAATAAGGAATCTGGGTATCACGAGTCCACAATCCCAAAAATCTACAAGGCATCTTGGAAAGGGCTAAAAAAGAATCAGAGTTTCAAAGCAGGATCTATGTAATGAGAGTCCTAATATACAGGAAAATACACGTCCACTTACCAAGGAAGAAAAAGAATTGGGGTTATAGCAGTCTTCAGTCCTAAAAATCAACAGGCCTTCTGCTGTGGGCTAAACAAGAATCAGGGTTTAGAAGATGGAACATAGGTAACAGCAGCCCTCATATGCAGAATCTACACAATCTCCTTCTATAGAGAAAGAAGAAACCTGTTTTACACTGTTCCTCCGACACAATATCTCGATGACATTTTCTAAGGGCTAAACAAGAATCAGGGTTTCCAAACAGGATTCTGGGGAAAGGGAGACCTCATACAGTGCACTACATGGCCCCTCACTAAGGAAGCATAAGGAATCTGTGATACACGAGTCCCCAGTCCGAAAAATTCTCAGGATGTCTTGCTATGGGATGAACAAGAATTAGGGTTTCAAGCTCATCTCATGTGTCGGAGATATATGACTTGTGGGTATTATGAATCAGTCATTTCAGGTCTCCAGCGGCATTCTTGTCCTCTTGTGAATTGTAAACTGGTATTTGGTAGTACAAGTCCCTTAGGTTCCTCGGGACAAAAGTATCTTCTTGCCGTAATTGGATGTAACTCTGGTTTAAATATGATCTTGGTAATCCTTAAATTTCCGTTTGTACTTTTATTTGCAGAGGGGCCGAGGGTTTTGCTGTTGCCAAATATTTATTACAATTTATTAAAATGTAACCAGGCAGCATGGATTCCACGTCCCTGGGGAATATCTGGGCATCTGCAATTTGTATACAGAGTTCTGGAATTCACATAGAAAGAGAAAATCTGGGCATCTTACTGAGAAACGAACGGGAATCTGGTTCTTGGAGTTCTCAATCGCCTAAATCTACAAAGTCTCTTGCTAAGGTTTAATCAGCATTCTGGGCTTCTATGTCGCCATATTTTAGGGTGTCTTTTGAAAAGGGAACCAGGATTTTTGGGTTCTAATTCCACAAGAACTTTATGGGAGTCTTTCTCTTGATATTCAAGCAACTGGAATTCTAGGTCACCAGGAAATGTCTCAGCATCTTGCTGAGAATGAAACCGGAATTTCAGTAATGGGAGTCCTCATATACAGAACACTACAAAAACTGTTGCTACGGAAGAAGAATCTTGCTTACACTAGTCCTCCATCTCAAAAAGCTACAGAATGTCTTGCTAAGAGATGAGCACCAATCAGGTTTAGGGAATAGGAGTGTGGATAATGGGACTCCTCATATATAGGAAACTGCACTGTCTATTGCTAAGGAAGAATAAGGAATCTGGTTTACACGTGTCCGCAATTCCAAAAAATTTCAGGGTGCCTTGCTAAGGGCTAAAAACGAATTTGGGTTTTTGAAACAATCTAGGGAAATGAAATCCTCATATATATGCTACAGTACAGACTTTTCCCAAAAAAGTATAAAGGAATCTGGGTGATATGTGTTCTCAATCCCCAAAAAACTACACGGCGTCTTCCTAAGGGCTAAACAAGCATCAGAGTTCAATGCATTTATGTGGGTAAAGGAGTACTCATAAACAGGCAACTGCACCACTGTTGCTAAAAATAAGGAATCTGCGTTATACGTGCCCTCAGTCTGAAAATCAATAGGGCATCTTGCTGATGGCTAATGAAGAATCAGGGATTCGAGGCATGAATGTGGGTAATAGCAGTCCTCATATACAGGAAACTACATGGCCTCTTGCTAGGAAAAAGGAGGAAATCTGTTGTCCAAGGTTCCTCTATCAAAAAATCTACATGACGTCTTCCTAAAGGCTGAACAAGAAGGAGGTTTTCGAAAGAGGAATCTAGGGAAAGAATGTCCTCATATGTAGGACACTACACGACTTCTAACTAAGGAAGAATAAAGAGTCGTTCTTGTTCGAGTCCTCAATTCAAAAAATTGCCAGGTATTCTGGTATGGGACAAACAAGAAACAGAGCTTTGAGCTCCCTAAATATTTGTGAGCATTATGCATGCAGATATTACAAATTGGTCATTTCAGGACTCCAGTAACATTCTGGTCCTCTTGAAAGTTGTAACGAGTATCGGGCACTCCAATCCGTTAGGATCCTCGGAAAACTAAGGCCAGATTCCAGGACAAAAAGAATCTTCTTGCCATATTTGGATGATTTTCTGGACTTAAGGTGAATCCTGTAATCCTTCACCTTCCGTTTCTCTTTTTATTTTAAGAGGGGACAATGGTTTTCCAGTTGCCAAATGTTTAGTACATTTTTAAGGTAAACAGGAATCATGGATTCCACATCTCTAGAGAAAAATTCTGGGCATCGGTCTTTTTTGTATACAGAGTTTGGAATCCACAT
>NW_007004082.1:0-385 GCF_000164805.1 Carlito syrichta
ATTACTTCACAATATAATATATTGAGATTGCTGAGTTCTTTGGCATTTCTTTAAATTTTGTGACTTCATACCCCTCACCTTAGTCCAGGCTCTATTTCTCCCTTTCATTCCCTCTACCCTCGGTGGCCAGAACCCCAGACCTCCTCCTGTCACCCTGCAGTCAACAATTCTGCCCGATAGATAATTAGAGACTCACTTGCCTGACAGAGAGAATGTGGCCTGAATCATTACAGGGTCATCCTTTTGTGAGAAGAGGAGTGGGGAGGGGCTCCGTTATGGACTGAATGCTTCTGTCCCCCAAAATTCGTATGTGGAAATTCTAAGCCCCATTGTGAGAGTTCTTGGAGGATGGGCTTTTGGGATATGATTAGGTCATGAGAGTGGA
>NW_007004083.1:0-727 GCF_000164805.1 Carlito syrichta
TCAATGATGCAGAATGGAAATGGCACCTTGGCTTTCTGACACATGTCACAGAGCTACTCAACAGCTTCAACATGCAACTTCAAGGAAAGGGGAAGCTCATCTGTGATATGCAATCACAAGTGAAAGCATTTGAAGTAAAATTAGGCCTCCTTATCAAACAAGTGAAGGAGGAAAACTTCTGCCATCTCCCCACAACTCAAAATCTGTTAGCGGAAAAACCATTGGTTGCATTCCCAAACAAAACATGTGTGGATTCACTGGAAAAGTTGCAAAAGGAGTTCCAATTTAGATTTAAAGAGCTTCATCTCCATGAACAGGACATACAGCTTTTCTGTAACCCATTTTCTATTGACATTGAAAATATGGATACAATTTACCAAATGGAACTGGCTGAACTGCAGAATTGTGACTCTCTGAAAGACCCATTCAAGTCAAGCAGCCTTCTTAATTTCTATGCATCTCTCCCCTCTGAGACATATCCTAATCTCAGGAACCATGCACTCAAAATGGCAACCATCTTTGGCAGCACTTATGTCTGTGAACAGACTTTCTCCAGAATGAAACATCTGAAATCTCCAACCAGATCTAGACTAACTGATGCACCCTTGCATCACTTTGTTTATGACTAGCAGTGACAAATATGGAACCAGACATTGACCATCTCATTAGCCAAAAGCAGACCCATAGTTTCCCATTGAAATACTGGTAAGTTTGTTGATTTAACTTT
>NW_007004084.1:0-844 GCF_000164805.1 Carlito syrichta
GGTGACTTAACTAGCTAGCTGGATAGCTAGCTGACTTAAGTAGCTGACTAGCAAGTTGGCTGGAGAGCTTGCGAGCCAGCTGACATAACTAGCTTGCTAAACAGCTAGCCAGCTGTCTAGGCAGCTGACTTATCTAGGTTTCTTAACTAACTAGCCAGCTGGCTAGCAGGCTTACATAACTGTCTAGCTGCCTATTTAGCCAGTTGGATAGCTAGCTGACTTAACTAGTTAGCTAACTACAAATCCCGCTGGTTTGCCAGCTGACGTAACTCCCTAGCTTTCTAGCTAACCAGCTGGCTAGCTGGGTGACTTAACTAGCTAGCCAGGCAACTAGCCAGCTGACTTAACTAGCTAGCTATGCAGCTAGGCAGTTGGCTAGCCAGCTGACAACTGGCTGACTTAACTAGCTAGCCAGCTGACATAACTAGCTAGCCAGTTGACATAACTAGCTGACATAACTATCTAGCTACCTAGCAAACCAGCTGATGTCACTAGCTGAAATAACTAGCTAGCATCCTAGCTAGCTATCTAGCTAGCTAGCTGACTTAACTAGCTCACTTAACTTAGCTAGCTAGCTGACATATCTAGCTGACTTAACTAGCCGGCTACCTAGCTAGCCAGATGATTTTACTAGCTGAAATGACTTGCTAGACAGCTTTCTAGCCATCTGAATTAAGTACCATTTTACCTAGCTAGTGAGTTGGCTAGCCGACTGACTTAATGAGTTAACTTAACTAGCTAGTCAGCTGGTTAGCCAACTGATTAATCAACTAGTTGATTAACGTGCTAGGCAGCTGCACAGCCAGGTGACTAAACTAGCTGACTTAACTAGATATCCAGGCGG
>NW_007004085.1:0-772 GCF_000164805.1 Carlito syrichta
AAACCTTAATACAATGATGAGAAAATAAAAGTTATATTCTGGAAAAATACATAATTTATGTAAAGACAAATTTACCAACTTTGTCTTTTCAAAAACACAAGCCAGGCTTGGTGGCTCAGCCTGTAATCTCACGCCTTTGGGAGGCTGAGGTGAGTGGATTGCCTGAGCCCACGGGTTCGAGACCCGCCTGGGCAGCAAGACCTCATCTCTATAAAAAAATCAAAAAATTAGCTGGGCGTGGTAGCGCGCTACTGTAGTTCCAGCTACTTGGAAGGCTGAGGCGGAAGGATCGCCGGAGTCCAGCAGGTCGAGTTTGTGGTGGCCGGGAGCAGCCACTGCACTCCAGTCTGGGCAACAGAGTGAGACTCCAACTCAAAAAAAAACCAAAAAAAACCCCCAGAGACTTCCAAAGCACAACCTGCATTAACCCATTATATACTCAGGACAATGTCTCCTCCCATCCCCCTTCCTCAGAGTTTTCTGCCCAGACTTCCTGATGCCCTAAGGCCTAGCAGATTGGCAATCCCTCTTGCCTAGAGTAAAAGGAATTTACAAGGCCTAAGACTTCACGCATTACAAAAGTTATGTAAATCACAGAACTTGTGACAACTAAGAAAGGGAAGCTAATGGGTATTTATTGCCCTATAGATTACGCGCCTTCTGCAGGAATATCAAGAATCTCCCAATGCTGCCTGTTGGAAATGCATAGGAGATAAAGTGAAGAATGTATCCTCCACTAGCTCTAAGGAGTGTTATCCAGAAAGTTACAGGG
>NW_007004086.1:0-822 GCF_000164805.1 Carlito syrichta
GCCCAGGCTAGAGTGCAGTGGCTCACTCACGGCCACCCCAGCATCACCTGCTGGGCTCCGGCGATCCTTCCGCCTCAGCCTTCTAAGTTGCCAGAACTACAGGCTGGCACTACTAGACCCGGCTCAGCTAATTTTTATTTATTGTAGAAACAAGGTCTCGCCAATTTGCCTGGACTGGTCTAAAATCCACCACTTCAGGCCATCCGCTTGCCTCAGCCTCCCAAAATGGTGGGGTTACTAAGTGAGCCACCATTTGTATACCTAACCCTGAACTCTTCGCCACATCTTCATAGTAAAAAAGTTGAAAGTTAAATAATATAAATAAATAAAACAAATTTTTAAAAACAAGAATAGTACATGTTCAGGAGAGTGCAAATATCATACATGCAGAACGCTGAATCTTCATAAATGAAACCTACTGAAGTAAGCAGCACATGCATCAAGAAATGAAACATTACTGGCTCTCAAAAACCTCTCGCCTGCTGGCTTCCAATCGCCTCAGCCTCCTACAGGTAACACTGCTCTGATTTCTAAACTCATAGAAGGGTTCAGTTTGTCTTTGGGTTTCCTCCAATGTAAGGACTCTTTCAAACCTGCTTTCCTTCACTCACCATTATGTTGATGAGCTTCCTCTGTGAGGTCTCCACAGCTGAGGATTGCGCATTCTCATTCCTGCAGAACAGTGCAGTGAGAGAATGTACTCCAATTTATTTGTGAGCCGGGGACTGGAACTCTTTCCTGTTTGAGGTTATTGTGGATAGTGATGCTGCATATCTGGGTATGACTGTCATTTGGGGTAGATACCTGAGAACCAAATTACTC
>NW_007004087.1:0-6580 GCF_000164805.1 Carlito syrichta
GCAAATGTGTTCCTGGGGTCATAGGTCAGAGACTTGATGGCCAAGCCTCTATAGTCTCTTTTTCTTCACCAAGTGACCACTTTTCTGAGCTTCAGTTTCTTCAAGGGGAAATAGGAATGATTATAATGCCTCTTGTTAAGAGTTGAAGAAAGAGCTGGGCTCGGTGGCTCAGCCTGTAATCCCGCACCTTTGGGAGGCTGAGGTAAGTAGATTGCCTGAGCCCACGGTTCGAGACCCACCTGGGCAGCGAGACCTCATCTCTACAATAAATCAAAAAATCAGCTGGGCATGGTAGTACATGCCTGTAATTCCAGCTACTTGGAAGGCTGAGGTGGAAGGATCGCCGGAGCCCATCAGATCGAGGCTGTGGTGGCCGGGAGCAGCCACTGCACTCCAGTCTGGGCGACAGAGTGAGACTCCAACTCAAAAAAAAAAAAAGAGTTGAAGAAAGATTCAATGATAACTAATTGAAAGTGATTGGCCCATTTTCTGGCATGGAGTCCAGGCTCAAAGAATGACAGCTAGATGGAAAGGTGACTCAGGCTGGGGTCTGAGTTCTGGTACTCTTTGTTTTAGGACTATGCTTTTCATTCATTCCAAAAATATTCACTGAGTACTTGTTATGTGCTGGATGCTGTTGAATTCCTGGGCATACTGGGGGAAAGAAAATAAAGGAAACAAGAAAGACACTCATCACAGGAACTCACTCTTATCAGGAGTGTACATCACCTGGCCTGGGCAGGGGTTTTATATGCCCCAGTGCATTCAACCCCCCAAGGGAAGCATCACATGGACTGTGAAATGAGGCCCCCTAAAACATGAGACCTCCTCATGGTCAACTAACCTGTTACTGTGCACCTCCTGCCCTCCTCAGGGCACAGAATCTGGCACTGCAGCAGAACAAACACAGGTCTGCACAGCCAGGCACCGCTGTCATCACCTGCCACTCCCTCCTTGAAGACCCTCACTTGGGCTCTATCTCAGAGTCCCCACGTCAGTCTCACACTCTTTCTTCCACCCAGGTTTCTAAAGTAGTGCTGTCCTCTACAGTAGCTACTCACGATGTGTTGCCTTGGAGTAGTAAAAATATGACTGTTCTGAATTCAGAGATGCAGGAACAGTAAAATACACACAGGATTTCAAAGCTCTATTATAAATCAAAGAATATAAAATAATTCATTACATTTTTGTTGATTACATGTTTAACTAAAAATGTCTTGAACACACTGGCTTCTATAAAATCTGCTATTGATGCTAATTTTGCATGTTTCTTTTTATATGTTAAATGTGGCTATTAGAAAATTTAAATATTACATATGGGTTGACTTGGTTGAATTTCTGAGGGGAACACACCAGTTGTGAAGCCCTGCTTCCCCCAGATGGCACCAACACATGCCAGTGTAGACCCACCAGGTAAGGAAGAGGCAGAATAGAGTCTGCTAAGAGCAGTCTGTTAGACTCTGAGGAAGTAAGACCTTGCAGAAGGCACTGAGATAGGCTGTTTGGAACAGGGGATCTCTATGGGAAGAAAAAATTCCATCTCCTGGCAGACAAGAGATAAGGAGTGTGGTAGGCTAAATAAGTACTTCCAGAGACATTCCTGTTGCTTCATTCCGGGAATCTATGGGTGTTACCCTTATGGCAAAAGCGATTTTGCAGATGGGTTGAAGTTAGGGTCATGAGATGGGGAGATGATCCCGCATTACCTGGAAGGGCCCTCAGTGGAATCCCAAGCACGATTATCACAAAGAAACAGAAGGAAATTTAACCCCAGAGAAAGGGATGAAGATAAGACAACAGAAGCAAGAGGGTGGAATGATATGAGGAAGGGGCATGAGCAAGGAATGCAGCAGCCACTAGAAGTAAAAAGCAGGACAGATTCTCCCTTGAAGGCTTCAGAATGAACACAGTCTTGCCAACACCCTGATTGTAGAGTTCTGACTACAAAACCATAGGAAAATCAATTTGTTTTGTTTTTACACTGCCAAGTATATAGTAACTTGTTGCAGCAGCTAAGAGAGTCTGCTACAGGCAGACAAAGACACAAATTGAGAAAATCTTTTGCTTTTTGAACTATTTACAACTTTTGGAAATTAAGTAAAGCATGCTTGTGTGAGCAAAATTTGAAGCATATTTCTTGCTCTCTACCTGATTTCTTCAAAATTTGGAAAGTATTTGTGAGTATTAATTTGTGGCAGTATAGTAATTTGCAGGGGAGGTGACTGATGAGAGTCAATTACAGTGTGTTTCTCCTAGGGTATAAATGAAGATAGAGAGTGTTTCCTCAGCACCAAGAGAGGAACAGGACGAGCAGCATGCCCCATGACTCAAAAGAAGTGATAAAGACCATATAAAGCAAATAAGAGAAAAATCAATTGATCTGGGCTGGAACTAACTAGACTCTTCTCTGGATCACACACAGACCACTGGCAGCCTCTGGACACAGTGGGGGAAGGGAATGAGTGGAATTAATGAGTTCTGTGCTCCTTCCATGAATTTGGAGGGACCCCTGAACATTGTGGGACTCCAGTCTCTCTCACCTACAAGCCCCCCCCAACCAAAAAAAAAACAAAAACAAAAAATTGTCTTACCCTTGACTGTGTTCTACCGAGACCCACATGGAGCAGTGCAAAAAAACAGACATGAGCAGGTTTAGCCACTATATCCCAGGAACTCAACCCTTATGGTGCTATGACTGCTTTCTAGCCAGTTTGGGAGAGAATGGGCCCCAAAGGCAAACTCTGCAGTGGCAGACAGTTCCTGGCTGGGGTGGGCTGCCATGAGAGCACCTAAAGCCAACTGTATGTTGACATTCAGATTACACACTGCCCAAGGCTAAGGAGGGAAGGGAGTAGAACTCAAAGCCAAGTCCAGAATCTGCCAGATTGCCAGTACAACCTGAGGATGTCTCAGGGACTCTTGATAAGCTCGTCCATACACTACTGCAGACATTATATCTTTTTTTTTAATCTCCATTGTCTCCTATTAAAGATCTCATCCAGATACAAGAAGATAAAAAAAACCCCACAAGATCTTACCAATTTTACTAAAGCGATTTCATAAAATTGAAGAGGAGGGAATTCTTCCTAATCCATTCTACAAAGTCAGCATTACAACAAAACCAGGAAAAAACACACACAAAAAGACAAAACACAGACTAATGTTCTTTATGAACACAGATGCAAAAATCCTCAACAAAATATTAGCAAACCAAATTCAACAGTACATTAAAAATAATCCCCCATGACCAAGTGGGTTTTATCCCAACAATGCAAGGGTGTTTCAACTCACACAAATCAACAAACACCATCTACTACATACGCATAATTAAAGACAAGAAACATATGAACATTCCAATAGATGCAGAAAAAGCAGTTGATCCCTTTATGTTAAAAACCCTCAGCAAAATAGGCGTAGAGGGAACATTCCTCAAAAAAACAAAAGTCACATATGATAAACCCACAGCCATTGCCATTCTAAATTGGAAAAAGTAGAATGCTCCTCAAAACTGGAACAAGGCAAAGATGCCCATTTTCACAACTCCTACTCAACACAGTACTGGAAGGCCTAGCCAGAGCAACCAGGCAACAGAAAGCAATAAGCGGTATCCAAATTGGAAAATAGGAAATCTAACTAACTCTGAATGCTGATGATATGATCTTATAGCTAGAGAATCTTTAAGACTCCTCCAAAAGACTCCTGGACTTGGTAAATTAATTTGGTGAGATTTCAGGATACAAAATAAACACACAAATCAGTAGCACTGCTATACCCTAAGAGTTACCAAGCTGAGAATCAAGTGAAGACCCCAATCCCATTTACAACAGCAGCCAAAAAGCTAAAATACCTAGGAATAGGCGTAATAAAGGAGGCAAAGATCTTTACAAGGAGAACTACAAATCATGGGTGAAGAAATTGTAGGCTGGGCTCGGTGGCTCAGCCTGTAATCTCAGTGCTTTGGGAGGCCGAGGTGAGTGGATTACCTGAGCCCGCACATTCAAGATTGTCTGGACAACATGGCGAGACCTCACCTCTACAATAAATCAAAAATTAGCTAGGTGTGGTTGTGCGTGCCTGTAGTTCTGGCTACTTGAAAGGCTGAGGCAGAAGGATCACACAGAGCCCGGTAGGGCAAGACTGCGGTGGTAGGGAGCATGCCACTGCACACCAGTCTGGGTGACAGAGTGAGACTCCAACTCAAGAAAAGGAAAGAAAAGAAAAGAAGCCGAGTTCAGTGCCTCAACCTGTAATCCCGCGTTTTGGGAGGCTGAGGTGAGTGAACTGCCTGAGCCCGTGGGTCCGAAACCCACCTGGGCAATTTGGTGAGACCTCATCTCTATAATAAATCAAAAAATTAGCCAGGCATGGTAGCTCGTGCCTGTAGTTCCAGCTACTTGGAAGGCTGAGGTGGAAGGATCGCTGGAGCCCAGCAGGTCGAGGCTGTGGTGGCCGGGAGCAGCCACTGCACTCCAGTCTGGGTGACTGAGTGAGACTCCAACTCAAAAAAAGAAAAAGAAAAGAAAAGAAAAGAAAAGAAAAGAAAAGAAAAGAAAAGAAATTGTAGACAACACAAGCAAATGGAGAAACATCCCATGTTCATGGATTGGAAGAATCTACATTGTTAAAATGACTTTATTACCAAGAGTAATCTACAGATTCAACACAATCCCTATCAAACTACCAATGTCAGATTCTCTGTTAATCTTTCCTAGATTGGACAAGGGAGAGAGAACCTTAGAGAAAGCACGGGTGCATCGGTGCAGATTTTCTCTACAGATACAAATCTCTCCTGCAAAAGGCAGTTACATAGCTATTCTTATATTTCCAGTCCTTCTGAATAGCCATCTTAAAATATGTCAAATAAGTATATTTTGGGGAGAAATATTTTTATTTCATGTGATGTATGAATCACTTAGAAATGTTTTATATCTGCATATATGCTGTGTTTATGTATATGTTTGCTTTTGATTTCTAATATAATTGAAATATGCCCATAAAACATGGTGAATATATATATGTAAAACAGAGACAGCTGGGCTGAAGAAGTTCTATGCTAATCTCTGGGGATACTTGGAAGTCTGGTACTGATTAGTCACCATGATAGAGATGGTATGGCTTAGTGGTCTATAATAGGCTAATGAGCTTTTTTAACTTCAGAATTCCCCTGGAAGCACTAGGGCCCACTTGTTACACTTCTTAGAGATAAGCACAAGGATGTGTTAATCTGGTTTAACCAGTTACCATGACTGGCGTGGTTATGTGGTCAATGAGATATAAAATGCTCCATTGGAAATTTACCTGAATTTTCATGAAACTAAGATTCCTTACATATTTGATGATTCATAATTTAGAGATGAAGCATGCTCTATGTTACTAAGAAAGGATACTGGCCATGGTTCCCACACTCATTTGAGCTTTGACCTATGAAGAATGGCCACCACTTGCATTTCAGTGAAGCTGGTGTCCCTGCCACCACTGTGGGGTTCACCACTCCCCCTGAGAATCCCATCCATGATGGGTTTTTTCTTCTATAAAAGGCACATTCCAAAACACCCATCTCTGTATTGTGGGATCCCTGACTCCACTGCTATATTGCAGTGCAAGTCAATTCTGACGTTAACTAGGAACAATGACTAGGACTTAGCCCAGTGGGTAAACTTCACTAGGGAGATAACATTCAAGCTGAGACCTGAATGAGGAATGGGAGTGGTGCTGTGAGGAGATCTGGGGAAGAGGTTCTTCCTGAAGCAACTTCAGGTGCAAAGGCCCTGAGGCAGATGTGAGTTTAACATGTTTGGGGAACAGGAGGGTGGAGGCCACGGTGGGTGAATCCAAGGGAGTAAGAGGAAGAGCAAGAGAAGATGAGGGTAAGGTCTAGACCTGAATGAGGCGCATGTTCTGGAGTTCATATGAAGTTTCATAAGCAAAGTAATGGTCATTTCCTTGATTTTTTCTCACCGATGTAATCCAAGATTTTTCATCACTAACCTAAAAAAATGACGTTAATCTCCATGAGTTTTGAAATAGCAGTAAAAGCTCTCTTTTCTATTCCTTTCCTGCTTGGGGAGGAGTGCAGTAGTAGAGTGGAATGTCAAACCCCAAGTGAAAGATGAGGGGTCTATGTGTAGACAGTGGTTCAGAGTGAGTGACAGAGCCCATGCAGGAGGAGAACCCAGAGCAGAGGTGCTACCTGGGGTGAAACATCCAAGTCTGACTCTAGTGAAGAGGTATCCACACAGGGGCAGTCCTGTGCATGGAGTCAGAGGCAGGCAAGGAGGGAAAAAGCATTACTGCATAAGGCCTCTGGCTACTACACCCTTCTCAGGCCATGGGGGACTTGCTGTACTGGCCTCATTAA
This sequence comes from Carlito syrichta, assembly GCF_000164805.1. Taxonomy (NCBI): domain Eukaryota; kingdom Metazoa; phylum Chordata; class Mammalia; order Primates; family Tarsiidae; genus Carlito; species Carlito syrichta. The sequence goes on from NW_007004087.1 coordinate 6,359, forward strand.
ACTTAGGTAACAGAGTACCAAGAGGTGGTCCATTGGGTCACCTTGGTGGCAGAAATGTTCTGGTGGCTCCATCATGTAACAGCATCTGTCCTTCCTGCAGATCAGAGTCCATTGTTTCTGCCAGGAAGGTAATTCCTCCACCAATAGAATAGAGCAATGTAATATCTGAACAAAGTTAAGAATGTCCAGATCCCTCAGAAGTGCATTCAGGTAAAGAGGGGA
>NW_007004088.1:0-598 GCF_000164805.1 Carlito syrichta
AGGTTCTTTGTTTTCTCAATAAATCCTGCTTTCCAATAAAGAAAGAGAGAAAGAGAGACAGAGAGAAAGAGCAAGAGCGAGAGCAAGAAAGAGAGAGAGAAAGATAGAGAGAGAGAGAGAAAGAAAGAAAAGAAAGAAAAGAAAAGAAAGAAAGAAAGAAAGAAAGAAAGAAAGAAAGAAAGAAAGAGAAGGAAGGGAAGGGAAGGAGGGAGGGAGGAAGGAAGGAAAGGAAGAAAGAAAGAAAGAGCCGGGCTCGGTGGCTCAGCCTGTAATCCCGCGCCTTGGGAGGCCAAGGTGAGTGGATTGCCTGAGCCCACGGGTTCGAGACCCACCTGGGCAACTTGGAGAGAACATCATCTCTACAGTAAATCAAAAAATTAGCCGGGCGTGGTAGCGCGTGTCTGTAATTCCGGCTACTCAGAAGGCTAAGGCGGAAGGATCGCCCAGCAGGTCGAGGCTGCGGTGGCCAGGAGCGGCCACTGCACTCCAGTCTGGGTGACAGAGTGAGACTCCAACACAAAAAAGAAAGAAAGGAAAGGAAGAAAGAAAGGAAGGGAGGAAAGGAAGGAAGGAAGGAAGGGAAAGGAAAGGAAAGGAA
>NW_007004090.1:0-615 GCF_000164805.1 Carlito syrichta
TCTGCAACACTTACGGGTTCTTGATTATCTTTATTCTTCTTATGGTAAGCATTAGGGTTCTCTCTCTCTCTCTCTCTCTCTATCTATATATCCATTCCAGCAGAGCCTCTAAAATTATTAGGTCAGGCCTACTATTGGGTGTGGGTGTCTGGTGTGTGCTTCAGTGCTGCAAGAAAGATGCAAAGAATTGCACAGAAGTTAGAATAGAAAATATAATTTATTTAGAAAGTAAATTAGAGAGAGAGAGAGAGAGATTCACCTCTCCAAGGTAGGAGAGGGGTCCAAAGCTTAGGAAACATGGCCAGAGAGAGAGAGAGAGAGAGAGAGAGAGAGATTGATTCACCTCTCCAAGGTAGGAGAGGGTTCCAAAGCTTAGGAAACATGGCCAGTGGCCATAGCTCAAAGGACACATGGCCACACCAGAGTTTAGTAAAGCAGTGGCAGCCGGCTGCCTGAGGTTGAATGCTTTTAAGCATTCCCCTTTGAAGGGGGCAGGCCGCTAAGGTGGTTGGGTCATGTTCTGCTCCACGTCATCTCAGAGGGGACAGGTACACGCAGGTACTGGTGGCAGGAAGATATGGGTGGGTTAGTCGCACGGTTACTGCCCTGGTGGTG
>NW_007004091.1:0-475 GCF_000164805.1 Carlito syrichta
AAGACCTGAATTACAGTCCTTGAACTGTCTCCAGAAAGTTTCCAAGTGTAAAGTTCTTCATGTAGCAGTAGTTTTCCTTCTGGGGCTTTATGGCCTTCAGAGTTTTGTAATCGCTTTTCTTGTCCAGGTGTCTTCATTACTTTTCTCTTATCCTGCAGTGCTTGTTTCTAAAGAAAACTCAAAAAAAAACTTTTAGTAATGTTTCCCAGACCCCCAAGGTTGCTTTCTGTCTTTAGCTAAGTTATCATAAAAGTGTCTGATTAGTATATTATGAATTCAGTGAAAACCCACTTTATAAATGTTAACTTAGAGTTTTAACTATTGAATTAAGTAAAAACCTTAAAGATAATCTTTATCCTAAGTCAGTGAAAACAGTGTTATAAATCATTTACATAACTCCTAGATAAGTGTTAGAACTTATAATGAATTCATAATGAACTTATTATAAACTTGGGCTTCTAAAAAACCTTATATC
>NW_007004092.1:0-651 GCF_000164805.1 Carlito syrichta
TCGAGTAATGGAGATATGAAAGGGGCCTCTCCACGCCCAGGCAACTGGAACCTGGGATGGCCGCAGTGTTGACAGACTGCCTTGATCACTCTGTGCTCGACAGTTGCCCTACCTTGAGACCATGTGTTCCATAAGCCCACACACATCTTTGCCATGGGACACGACAGTGGAGGGTGGAGGCAGGCCAACTGGGATGCATGGGCCAAGGCTAAAGGGCGCCTACCCCTCTGCCCACTGTGATCCCCAGGGTGAAAAACTCGCTCCTCCCATGGGCCACCTCGGGGAAATGTAGGGTGTTATTCTCAAACCATCAGAAGGGAGCAAGCTGGGTGAATCACACCTGTCTCCTTGGCACCTGAAGAGGCCGAGATGGGAAGATGGCTGGGGCCCAGGAACTGAAACCAGGCTGGACACCATAGCAAGCCCCCACAATGACATCAAGCAAATCCCAGAAAACCTTGGGTGACGGCAGGCCTCAGCAGGAAAATCGCCTCCAGCCCTGATTTCTAGACCAGACAGGAAGACCAGAATATCGACCAAATGGAAAGACTTTGATCGAGCACTTTGGGATACACAGGCCGAGAGGATGGCTCAAATTGGGCAGTTTGAGAGCAGCCAGGGCTATATAGTGAGGAAAAAAGAGGGAGAGAG
>NW_007004093.1:0-501 GCF_000164805.1 Carlito syrichta
CCTGGCATGTGGTAGGCTGAGGGGAGGACTCAGGGCAGAAGGTTTGCAGGAGAATGGATTTCTTTTTTGTGTTTTTTTAGTTGGAGTCTCACTCTGTCACCAAGACTGGAGTGCAGTGGCCACTCCCGGCCACCAGTCTCGAATTGCTGGGCTCCGGCGATCCTTCCACTTCAGCCTTCCAAGTAGCTGGAACCACAGGTTCACTACCACGCCTGGCTAAGTTTTTGATTTATTGTAGAGATGAGGTCTCACCAAGTTGCCCAGGCAGGTCTCGAACCCACGGGCTCAGGCAATCCACTCACCTCAGTCTCCCAAGATACAGGATTACAGGTTGAGTCACCAAGACTGGCTTGGATTTCTTTCTTTCTTTCTTTCTTTCTTTCTTTCTTTCTTTCTTTCTTTCTTTCTTTCTTTCGTTTCTTTCCTTCTTCCTTCCTTCCTTCCTTCCTTCCTTCCTTCCTTCCTTCCTTCCTTCCTTCCTTCCTTCCTTCCTTCCTTCCA
>NW_007004093.1:2326-3076 GCF_000164805.1 Carlito syrichta
TGACTCATTTGAGATGGAGGGGTAGAGACAAGGTATCCCCAAGATGCCCAGGTGGTTCTCGACCCACAAGCTTGGGCTGGTCGCTGGCCTCAGTCATCAAATATGCCGGTCTCGATCCTTCCTAGAAAACAAACCAGAAGGCCTGGTTTGGCATCCCACGCCTGGACTTCCAGCACTCTGGGACACAGAGACAGGAGGATTCCTGGAGCCCAGGAGCTCAAGGCTAGTCCATGCCACGCAGGGAGACACCATCTCTGCAACCAACCATACAGGTGATCTGGGGTCGAGGTGCCCATCGTCCCAGCCACTCTGGAGGCTAAGGTGGGAAGATTGACGAAGTCTGCAATTTCAAAGCTGGCAGAGAACGATGTTCATGCCTCTGGGACCTGGCATTGGCCACAGAGCCAGACCCTTTCTCTGAAATCATCAGCATTGTACACAGATTCTCAACTGCACATGGCATCTGGCTTTAGAACCAAGAAAAATGGGAATGGGGGAAGAGATGCCCGGGGTGAAGAATGGGTCCCTAGCTTTTCATGCCAGAAGGTCCTCGTTGTTGAGTCGGATGGTCAGCCTGCCAGGGACACATTTCTCACCTCAGAGAGGAGAGCCAGCATGAACCCAGACAGGGAGCCTCAGGAACTCCCACACCAAAGCAGGGGCAGCTATTGGGTGGGTTGCAGCTGGGAGGTGCTGAGCTTGGGGGAACCACACATGTGTGGGGAACAGGGGGTAAAGGACTGAATTCAG
>NW_007004094.1:0-723 GCF_000164805.1 Carlito syrichta
GGTACAAGATCATGTCATCTGCAAAGACAGATAGCTTGACTTCCTCTTTTCCTATTTGGATAACCCTGACTGCCTTCTCTTCTCTGATTGCTCTAGCCAGGACTTCCAGTACTATATTGAATATGAGGTGTGAAAGTGGGCATCCTTGTCTTGTTCCAGTTTTCAGGGGAAATGATTCCAATTTTTGCCTGTTTATGTGTATACTGGCTGTGGGTTTCTCGGAGATGGCTTTTACTATTTTGAGGTATGTTCCCTGTATGCCTAGATGTTCGAGGGTTTTGTCAAGAAGGGGTGCTGGATTTTATCAAAAGCTTTTTCTGCATCTAGTGATATAATCATGTGGTTTTTGACATCTGTTGATGTATTTAATCACATTTATTGTTTTACAAATGTTGAACCAGCCCTGCATCCCAAGGATGAAGCCTACTTGGTCATAATGGATGATTTTTGAGATGTGTTGTTGAATCCGGTTTGCTAGTACTAGTATCTTCTTGAGAATTTTAGCGTCTATGTTCATCAAAGATATTGACCTGTAGTTCTCTTTTTTTTTGTTAGATCCTTACCTGGGTTGGGTATTAATGTGATGTTAGCTTCATAAAATGATTTGGGGAGGGTTTCATCCTTCTCAATCACCTGAAATAGCTTCATTAGATTGGAATCAGTTCCTTCTTAAATGTCTTGTATACTGCTGCTGGAAAGCCATCTAGTCCAGGGATTTTTTTT
>NW_007004095.1:0-562 GCF_000164805.1 Carlito syrichta
AGACTCTTTCGTTCTCACCCCATCTCTCTCTTTCTTTCTCTTTATTTCTCCAGAACCATCACCAACACCACCACACCTTCCAGGGACCCTCTAAATCTCTTTGCAGGGGCTGGCCCCCCGCAACTGGTGCCCAAAGGTGGGGCCCTGGGAAGGTTAGTTTTTCTCTCATTTCAGGGTGGCTAGGATTTTACCCAGGGTGCTGCAGACCTCTCTGTAGAGACAGGCAGAACAAGGATGGGTAAACAAGTTTTGTGAAGCCAGAGCCGTGATCTAATCATCAGCAAGAGTGAAACTAAGAAACGTAAAATGTTCATCAGTATCTTAACGAATACTCTCTGTAAGCGTGGAACTAAAGTCTCTTCTGCTGAGTTAGCCTGATTTTTGCATTTTGTCCAGGAGCAGTGCTTGTGGAGGAGACAGTGAATCTAGACACCTGGTCTAAGGTGGGACAGGAGCTTAAACTGTATCACAATAACCATGGTCCTGATAAAGTTCCCTCTGATGCTTTTGCCTTGTGGAATTTATTTAAAGATGCTTTAGTCCCACAGCATGATTATGATAA
>NW_007004096.1:0-709 GCF_000164805.1 Carlito syrichta
GATCCTTTTGATAAAGTTAAATTCTAACAAAACTGCCACATCTATTTTTTAATTCTTTGCACTTTCTGACTATGTGGATATTTCACTGACAGAAGGAAGTATATCACTCTGTAAACTTTAAATGAAGGGAGTATATTGCTCTACCAAATCATTAGTAAAGTAGGGTTTTGGCTGACAAGGAGAGTTAGTTTGAACATTTTTCTGGCAAGAGAAGACAAAATAAATACATACATTTGAGTAGGGAGTTTCAAATCTCTTTGGACCAGACTGTGAATTCATTGACATCTCCGTTTTCTTATTTCACACTCCTAGAGGAAAATATGGTAGTTATAACCTTACAAGATGTGCTATTGAGAATATTCAATGAATGTTTATGATTAGAGATAAAATAATTGTAAAAACAGACTATTGTTTTGACAAACTAAGTGGAGAAGAATAACATAGCAGCAGAGAGTTTTCTTTAGGAGATAATTTATAAGACAAAGTAATTTAATTTCATTAACATTTTGGAGTAGATTTTATATTTTAGTAATCTAACTTTAATGAATGATATTTAAATTTTAGGTTAAATATTAGTGCACTGTTTTTGGGGTTTTAAAAAATAAAGCAGTTAAATCCTAAATGAGGAACTTTACTTTTTTATTGACTGTGCTTTTTTTTGTAACATGCTTATTAAACATTTCAAAACTTATGCATGCAATTTGAAATG
>NW_007004097.1:0-737 GCF_000164805.1 Carlito syrichta
CGGCACCAAGTCATATCCATGGACTACCCAAATAACGGTGGACCTTGATGTAGGCCAGGTGTCGCATTCCTTCATAGTTATTCCGGACTGCCCATACCCCCTGTTAGGCCGGGACTTGCTTACCAAGGTGGGCGCTGAAATCCACTTCCACTTGAAAGGCACTGAAGTCTTAAACAGAGATGGATACCCTATCCAGGTGCTTACAGTCAACTTAGAGGATGAGTATCGCCTCCACCAGGACCCACCGCCACCAGTAGAAGATATAAACCAATGGTTGCAGGACTTTCCCCAGGCGTGGGTAGACACGGGGGAAGCAGGACTAGCCAAACACCGGCTGGCAGTGTTCATTGAGCTCAAAGCAGGAGCCAATCCGGTCAGGGTCCGACAGTACTCAATGCCCCTAGCCACACGAGAGGGTATAACTCCTCACATCCGGCAGTTACTAGATGCAGGAATACTGCAGCCCTGTCAGTCAGCCTGGAATACACCCCTTTTACCAATAAAAAAGTCCAACTCCAACGATTATAGGCCAGTCCAGGACCTGCGTGAGGTCAACCGGCAGGTGATGGATATACACCGTACAGTCCCAAATCCCTACACATTACTTACTGCTCTGCCCCCAACCAGAACATGGTACACAGTGTTGGATTTAAAAGATAACTTTTTCAGCCTGCTCTTGGTCCCACAGAGTCAGGACATTTTCGCCTTCAAGTAGATGGACCCAGAGAGAGGCATCA
>NW_007004098.1:0-824 GCF_000164805.1 Carlito syrichta
CCTTAACTCATTAGCTAACTAGCTAGGTAGCCTACTCAACAAGCTGACTCAACCTGTTTGCTAGCTAGCTAGCTAGCTAGCTGCCTCAACCAGCTGACTTAACTCATTAGTTAACTAGCTAACAACCTGACTCAACCTGCTGACATAAACATTTAGCTAACTAGCTAGCTATGTATCTTATCCAGTTGTCTAAATTAGAAAGCTGACTTAACTAGCTGATTTAGCTAGCTGACTTAACTACTTGTCTAGTTGACTTAACTGGGTGGCCTAACTAGTTAGCTAGCTGACTTAACTACCTGAATTATATAGTTTGCTAACTATTTAACCAACTGAATAATGAACTGACTTAGCTAAATAGCAAACTAGTTAGGTAGCAGACTTAAGTATCTGACTTAAATAATTAGATAACTAGTGAGCTAGATGACTTAGCTAGTTGAATTACCTAGCTAGCTCACTTAGCTAGCTGACATAAAGAGTTAGCTTATGAGATAGCTAGCTGAATTAATGAGTTGGTTAAGGAGTTAGATAACTGCTTTAACTAGTTGGTAAATGAGTAAAGTATCTGATTTAACTAGTTGTTTAACGAGTTAGCTAGTTGACTTAACTTCTTTTCTGATGAGTTGGCCGACTAGTTAGGTGGGTTAACACGTTGGCTGACCTCACGGCAGACCTGTTAGCTGGCTTAACAAGTTGGCTGATTAATCAGCCAACTATTTAGCTTGGATAACTAGTTGGCTGCGGAATTGTCCCCATAGTTAGCTCGGTTAAGTAGTTGGCTGGCTAGTTTGCTGACCTAATTATTCGGCCGACTAGTTGGCCGAATA
>NW_007004099.1:0-3732 GCF_000164805.1 Carlito syrichta
GAGAACAGCCTGAGGAACCTTGGCATGACGTCATCTCTACCTCCATCCCAAATGATCCAGGCGTGGTTGCGCATGCCTGCCATTCTGACTTCCCTTTAGGTGGGGATAGGCTTTTCAGAACCCGGCAGGCCCAGGCTGCAGTGACCGGAAGAGAGTCACTGCCTTCCAGCTTGGGCAATGGAGTGAGACTCCAACTCAAAGAAAAAGAGGAAAAAAGGAAAAAAAAAGAAGAGGATCCATTTGTGTATGCTGTTGGGATCATTGTGAACAGACAAAGATCATTTGGGAAGAAGGCCCCAGGCTTTGACCCAGAATTCCTGAAAGATGGTGGATCGGCAGAAAGTCGGGCTGTGGCTTTGGCAGGGTGAGGTGGGAAACCACTGGAGCCCGGGAGTTCAAGACCAGTGTGGGCCACGTGACAAGACCTCATTGCTCCCCATAAGGCAAACACTGGAGTCATGCTTGGTGTCGCCCACAGTCCCGGCTACACGGGATGTGGTGGCCTCTGTCCAGGGGCGTTCCTTGACATCACTCCCACAGACAGAATGTGCAACTGCAGTCCAGGCATCATGGCACACGGTCATCAGCCCCATGCCCTCTGTCAGATGTGGAGGGAGGCTACTTGAACCCAGGGGTTGGAGACCAGCCCAGGCGATGTTGGCAGACGTCAGCTCCGTGAGAGGTTCCCAAAATTGAGTCAGCCACCTGACTCAATTGGTGGCCGCCTGAGATTCCGGGGACAATCGACACCTCCCACATACATCAAAACAGGTGTCCACGGCTCACAAGGGAAACGTCCACATGCGTGAGGGATGATGGAGTGATCAGGAGAGGACGGGCCCTCCCTACTCCCAAAGGTGACAGACAGGGAGTCCAGATCCTGGGCTTGCTGTGAATTTGCCAGACCGCCTTAATCATGCTGTGCCCAATGTCCATCCTATCTCAGGGCCGCCTGTTCCGTGAGCTCATGCATGTCTTTGCTGTGGGGCACGAGTGTGGAGGGTGGAGGCAGTCCTGCTGGGTCTCGTGTCTGAAGGCATAGGAGGGATGTGCTTGATGTCCACCTTTGAAACTTCCCACAAAAGACAGCCCGAAAAATGTCTTTTCCTCTCCCATCCCTGTGGGTGATTCTTCACACTGTGTGGCATGTATGGTGGTGGTGTTGGTGGTGGTGATTATTATTTGGAGTCAGAATCCCACTCTGCCACCCAGGCTGGAGGGCAGGGACATGCTTACGGCCACCTAGAACTCCACCTACTGGGCTCAGGCAATGCCCCCACCTCTGCCCCCAGAATGGCTGGAACCATAGGCCTGTACCACTCCAACTAGCTAAACTTTGGATTTATATTTTATGGCTGAGACGTTGTCTTGCCCTGTATCCCAAGCTGGTGTTGAACCCACCAGCTAATTCTGTCCTATTGCAATAGCCTGTGAAGGGCCAGGATGCCAAGATGAGCCCCTGAGGCCGACCTGTGGTTGTGGTGGTGGTTGGTATTATTTTTCTGAGCCGGAGTCCCACTCTGTCACACAGGCCAGAGCGCAGGGTCCCGCTGTCATCCATCATGGCCTCTGCCAGCTGGGCTCCAGCAATCCTCCTGCTGTGGCCTTCCGAGTGGCTGGAATGACAGGCATGCGCCACCATGCCCGGCTCATTTCTTTGGCTTCTTGTAGAGGCAAGGTCTCAGCAAGGAGTCCAGACTTGTCTCGAACCCGGGGGTTCAGGCCATCCTCTAAGAGAGCAGGGATGACAGGTGTGATCCCTGCACCAGGCATCCACACCCATCTTGGGGCCCCAATGCAAGGTCCGCTCCCTTCCGATGACCCAGAACCCCAAACAGGACAGCTGGAGTCACCTGAAAGACCCTCCCTGTGGGGAGATCCTGGCTCAGGGGTGTGTCTCTGTTGGGGCACCAGCCCTCCACCCACTTCTTTGCGGAGGGTGGACCTGCTAGCTTCCCACAGGTGCCACCTCAGAGAAAGGGAGGTTATGACTCTGAAACTTTAGGGGGTGCAGGGAAAGTTGGGTGACTCATGCCTGTCTCTTTGGCAATCAGGGAGGCTGAGATGGGATGATGGCCAGAAACCATAAGCTCGAGACCATGCTAGTGACCAAAGCAAGCCACCATCACAACCCCAAGCAAAATGCAGAAAACATTGCTTGAGGGCAGGCCTTGGTGGGAGGATTGCCTTCGACACAAAGTTCAAGACCAGGCAGGAAGACCAGGATGTCGACCAAATAGAAAGTTGGTGATTGCAGCAGTTTGGGAGGCTTAAGCCGAGAGGATGGCCAGAGTAGGGTGGTTTGAGAGCAGCCTAAAGAAAGAAAGAAAGAAAGAAAGAAAGAAAGAAAGAAAGAAAGAAAGAAAGAAAGACAGACAGAAAGAAAGAAAGAAATCCATTCTCCTGCAAATTTCTGCTCTCAGTCCTTCCCCCTCCTCCCCACATTTGAGTGTCACCCAAGTTCGACACTTTCCAGCCCCAACCTCCCCATATCTTCCCCCGCTTTGGTGTGGGATTTTTCGAGGTTCCTTTGTCGGGTTCCTGCCTGTTCTTCTCTCCAAGGTGTGAAATGTGCCCTAAGCAGGTCAATCCTCCAACTCAGCAATGAGGACCTTCAGCCAAGAAAGGCCAGGGACACATTCTTTACCCAGGGACATTTCTTCCGCCCAATCCCATTTTTCCTGGCTCTAATGCCTGTATCCCTGTGAAAACACCATGCACAGCTTTCAATCTGTGTACGATTATGATGATTTTGGAGACAGGGTCTGACTCTGTGACCCAGGCTGGGTACCAGGGACACAGCAGTCATTCACCACCAGTCTTGAAATCGTGGGCCTCAGTGATCTTCCTGCATCAGCCTCTGGAGTGACTAGGATGATGGGCACCTGGAACCCAGATGCCCTGTTTGGAAGGGTGTGGAGAATGGGTCTCCCTCATGAACAGGTCTGGCCTTGGGCTCCTGGGCTTCAGCCATACTCCCACCTTGGCCTTCTAGATCGCTGGGATTTCAAGTGGAGGCAGACTTGCAAGGTCTTCTGGTTCATTTTCGATGAAGGATCGATGCCAGGTTGGGGGGCTCAGCTGAACCTGTTCTGTGGGAGGTCGAGGCCAGCATCTGGCCTTAGGCTGTGGACCGAGACCTACCAGGGCATCTTGACAAGACCTCGTCTCTACCCTCCATCCAAAACAAGCTGGGCATGGTGGCACAGGTCTGTCATTCTGGATCCTCTGAAGGTCAGAGAAAGGTTCACCAGAGCCCAGGATGCCAATGCTGCAGTAGCCAGGAGCAAGCCACCACCCTCCAGCCTGAGCAACAGAGTAAGACTCTGACTCAAAGAAAAATGTAAAAGGAATAAAAGGAGAGCATCCATTTGTGTATGGAGTTGGGATCATCATGAACAGACAGAGATTATTTGGGAAGTAGGCTCCAACCTTAGGCCTAACATTCCCGAAATATGGTGGATTGGCAGAAAATCAGACTGTGGCTTTGGGAGGCTGAGGCAGGAGAATGCTGGAGCCTGGGAGTTGAAAACCAGCCTGGGACACTTGGCAGGACCTCATCACTCCCCATAACGCAAACACTGGAGTCACACATGGTGGTGTCCGCTGTCCTGGCTACACGGGATGCGGTGGTCTCCATCTAGGTTCGTTCCTTTGCATTGCCCCTGCTGACAGAACGTGTGCATCCAGGCCAGGCACTGTGGCTCATAGCCATCAGACCCACATCCTGGA
>NW_007004100.1:0-845 GCF_000164805.1 Carlito syrichta
ATTAGAAACAATTCCAACTGGCTTACCCTAAGTGGGAAAGCACTTGGGGCATAAAGGTCGTTCCCCTTTCCCCTTTCCTCAAGTCTGAAACAGGTATTATATGGCTGAGTGAAAAGTGAAAATGTGGGAAGCTATCAAAGACATTGTACATATCAAGTATCAGTGGCTAGCCCTGTAGCTAGCATCCAAACCACAACCCTCTGTCCTAACTGTAGGGGCCAGGTATGGATTTCTCCAGATACTGCTTTCCTCTCCCTTCCCTGGCTTGAGTGGAAAACACTCAGCTCAGTACATTGGTGAGTCTCTTTAGGCACACAACTGGCACTTTGATTGATGAAACTTTCTTAGCTCTGATCATGGTGTAGAACAATCAGGGTGGAAGTCAACTTTCCTATTAGCAATTTAGCAACAGTCAGTCAACACCGTGAAAGAAAGCTAGTCCTGTGGAAATTAAAAGGGCCTGGGTTTTGCTCAGTGGGTCTACAGTTTGAGCCTTGGATACTCCACTTGCTAGTGGGCCTCTGTTTCTTTCTTTCTTTCTTTCTTTCTTTCTTTCTTTCTTTCTTTCTTTCTTTCTTTCTTTCTTTCTTCTTTCTTTCTTTCTTTCTTTCTTTCTTCTTTCTTTCTTTCTTTCTTTCTTTCTTTCTTTCTTTCTTTCTTTCTTTCTTTCTTTCTTTCTTTTTGAATTGGAGTCTCACTCTGTCACCCAGACTGGAGTGCAGTGGCTGCTCCCGGCCACCACAGCCTCAACCTGCTGGGCTCCAGCAATCCTTCCACCTCAGCCTTCCAAGTAGCTGGAACTACAGGCATGCGCTACCACACCCAGCTGATTTTTTATTTATTGT
>NW_007004102.1:0-569 GCF_000164805.1 Carlito syrichta
TAGAGATACCACCTAACTCCAGTCAGAATGGCAATTACCAACAACTCAAAAAATAACAGCTGCTGGAGAGGGTGTGGTGAAAAGGGAACACTTCTACACTGTTGGTGGGAGTGTAAACTAGTGCAACCTGTGGAAAGCAGTGTGGCGATTCCTAAAAGCTCTAAATATCAACCTCCCATATGACCCCGCAATCCTCCTACTGGGAATATACCCTGAAGAACTCAAATCACTCTATAAAAAAGATACCTGCACACGTATGTTTATCGCAGCATTCTTCACAATAGCAAGAACCTGGAAACAACCATGCTGCCCGTCAAAAGAGGACTGGATTAAAAAAAATGTGGTACATATACACGATGGAATACTACGCAGCCATAAAAAAGAACAAAATCATGAATTTCGCAGCAACCTGGATGGAACTTGAGTCTATAATACTGAGTGACCTCCCACAGAAACAAAGATCCGAGTATCACATGTTCTCACTCGTATAATGGACCTTGAACATCCAACGTAATACTATAAGAAAATGACTGATGGTACTGGGAAACTATGGGGGGGAATGGGGATGG
>NW_007004103.1:0-728 GCF_000164805.1 Carlito syrichta
GTCAGCGAGTTGACTTAACTAGGTGACGTAATTTGCTAGCCAAATGGCTAACCAGATGACTAAACTAGCTAGCGACCATGCTAGGCTGCTGGTTAGCCAGCTGACTTAACTAATTGACTTAATTTTCTCACCAGCTGACTTAACTAGCTGACTTAACCAGCTATATAGGTGGCTAGCCCCCTGACTAACTAACTTGGTATCTAACTAGCCAGCTGGCTAGCCAGCTGAATTAATTAGTTGACTTAACCTGCTAGCCAGCTGGCTATCAAGGTGACTCAACTAGCTGACTTAACTAGTTAGCCAGCTGGCTAGCCACCTGATGTAACTAGCTCTCTACCTATCTAACCAGCTGGCGAGTCAGCTGATATAACCAGCTGAATGAAGTAGCTAGACAGCTGGCTAGCCAACTGACATAACTAGCTCTCTACCTAGCTGGCCAGCTGGCTAGCCAGCTGACTTAACTAGCTGACTTAAACAGCTGGCCTGCTTGCTAGTCTTCTGAATTAACTAGCTTGCTATATAGCTAGCTACCTGCCTAGCCAGCTGTCTTAATTAGGTTACTTAACTAGCTGACCTGCTGTCTAGCCAGCTGACTTAAGTAGGAAGCTACCTAGCTGGATAGCCAGCTGATGTATCTAGGTCACTTAACTATCTAGCCAGTGGGCAAGACAGCTGACTTATCTATCTACCTACATAGCTAGCTAGCTGTCTAGCCAGCTGACTTAACT
>NW_007004104.1:0-608 GCF_000164805.1 Carlito syrichta
GCGTGCGCCCCCACGCCTGGTCTCCTCACCCTTCTCAGACCCCTCCATGAGACCTGAAACCTTTCAACGATGCTGTACTCTGGATAGGGCAGCTGGAGTCACCGGCCGACACTCCTCATGGGAAGTGCCTGGTGCAGGGGTGTGTCTCTGCCTGGGCACCCACACCTCGGCCCGCCTCGCTGCAAAGTGTTGATCTGCAAGCTCACCCAGGGCTTGCCTGGGAGAAAGGGAGGGCATGACTCTCAAACCTTCCAGGGGCGGGGATGGCTGGGTGACTCATGCTTGTCTCCTCGGCCCTCGGGGAGGCCAAGACGGTAAGATATTTGGAACCCTGGAGCTCGAGAGCAAGTTGGATATCATAGCAAGCCCCATCCTCAACCCCAAGAAAAACCCAGAAAACCTTGGTGGATGGCAGGCCTCAGCGGGAGGTTCACCTCCAACCCAGAGTTCAAGAGCAGTCAGGGAGACAAGAAGGCAGAACAAATGCAAAATCTATTGCTGCAACAGTTTGGGTTACCCAGGCTGAGAGGATGGCCTCAGTTGGGCAGTTTGAGAGAAGCCTGGGCAAACTAGTAAGGAAAGAAAGAAATAAAGAAAGAAGGAAAGAA
>NW_007004105.1:0-454 GCF_000164805.1 Carlito syrichta
CTATTTAAGCCAGCTGGCTAGACAGCTGGCCAGCTCGCTAGCCAGCTATATGGCAGCCTAGCCAGCTAGCTAGCCATGTTGCTAGGTAGCTAAGTGAGCTGACTACCCGTCTAGCCAACCAGGTAGCAAGGTTATTAAGTAAGCTGGCTAGCCAGCTGGCTAGCTGGTTAAGTCAGCTATTTAAGTCAGCTGGCTAGCCACATGGCTAGGTAGGTAGTTAGCGAATTAAGTCAGCTGGTTATCTGGATGGCTAGCTAGTTAATTCAGGCAGTTAAATGAGCAGACTAGACAGCTGGCTAGCTATGTGGCTAGCTATTATGGGCAGCTGGCTAGCAGGATGGCTATCTAGTTGTCACCTAGTTAAGTCAACTGGTTAGCCAGCTGCCTAGATAGGTAGCTGGCAAGTTAAACAGGCTTGTTATTAGGCTAGTCAGTTAAGGTGGCCAGCTAGTTA
>NW_007004106.1:0-670 GCF_000164805.1 Carlito syrichta
TCGCTATTTAGCTGACATAAATAGATGACCAGCTAGTTGGCTGTCTCGCTGGCTACCCAGTTGACTTAACCAGCTACACAGCTACAACTGCTTGGCTACACTGCTATTCACCTGTCTTAACTAGCTAACTACCTGGATGGCTAGATGGCTAGGCAACCGGCTAGCTAGCTAGAGGGCTGGCCATCTGACTAGGCTACTGGGTTAAATAGACAGCCGGAAGGCTGGATATTGGGATAGCCAGCTGGCTAAACTAACCAATCACTTTGCTGGTCAGCCAGCTAGTCAGCCGACTTCACTAGCTGGCCACCTACCTTACCATCCTGCTAACAAGGCAGCTTAAGTTGCCAGCCACCTAGCTAGCCAGCTGTCTAACCAGCTGACCTAACTAGTTGATTTACCTAGGCAGACATCTGGTTAGCCAACTTTCTTTACTAGCTAGCCACTTAGCTAGCCAGCCGGCTAGCCAGCTCACTTAACTCGCTGGCTTAACTAGCTAGCCAGCTGTCTAGCCAGCTGACTTAATTAGCTAGTTGCCTACCTAGTTAGGTGAGTATCAAACTGATTTAACTAGCTGATTTAACCAGCTAGTCTGTTGGCTAGCAAGCTGACTTAACTAGCGAGCTACCTAGATAGCCAGTTGGCTATACACTTGAGTTAACGAGCTGACTTA
>NW_007004107.1:0-441 GCF_000164805.1 Carlito syrichta
GCCTTTCTTTTGGAAGGTCCTCATTGCCGAGTCGTAGGGTTGGCCTGCCTATGGCACATTTCTCACCTCGGAGAAGAGACCCGGCAGAAACCTGGCCTGGGAGGCTCATGAACTCCCACACCAAAGAGGGGTCAGCCATTTGTGGTGGGTTGGGGCTGGAGGGTGTCGTGTTGGGGGACTGTCACATGTGGGGGAGATGGGCAGTGAATGACTGAGGTCAGAAGATTTTCAGGAAATGAATCTTTCTTTCTTTCTTTCTTTCTTTCTTTCTTTCTTTCTTTCTTTTTCTTCTATCTTGTCTTTTCTTTCCTCAGTAGGTTGCCCAGGCTGCTCTCCAACCACCTTATTCAGGTCATCCTCTTGGCCCAGGCCTCCAAAACTGTTGCGATCACAGGCTTTTCATTTGGGCGTTGTCCTGGTCGTCTTGCATGTTCTTGAACT
>NW_007004108.1:0-1053 GCF_000164805.1 Carlito syrichta
ACCTGAGCCTGGTAGGTGGAGTCCACGGTGGCCGTGAGCATGCCCCTGAGCTCCGGCCTGGGCAACAGAGTGGCATCTGACTACAAATAATAATCACTACCACCACCACCAACACCCCTACCACCAAGAGCGAGGAATTACCCTCAAATATGGGAGAGGAAAATGTACTTTCCGGCCTGTCATTCATGGGAGGTTTCAAAGGTGGCCACCAGGCACATCCTTCACATGCTTTCGGCAATGCACCACAGAAATCCTACCTCCACCCCTCACACTCATGTCCAACAGTTTTTTATTTGTGTGAGCTCACAGAACAGATGGATCCTAGCTAGGGCAACCATCCAGCAGAGAGCAATCAGGGCAGTCTGGAAACTCCACAGCCAGCCCAGATTCCAGTCACCTGTCTGCCATCTTCGGATGGGGGGAGGACCCCTTCCTCTCCCAATAACTCCATCATCCACCGCCCAATCGGACCTTTCACTGGGGAGCTGTGGATGATCATTGTGACACACGTGGAAGGCATCATTTTGTCACTGGAGTCTCTGTCGGCCGGGCTGGGAGGGAAATGGAGTGTAGAAATGAGTACTTGCTGAGATTCCCGGGTGGGTCTTGGCCTGTGGGCTCGGGCTGGTTGCTGGTTTCGGCCTCTCAAAGCACTGGGATGATGATGTTGAACCCCTCCTTGGACTCAATTCTTTATCAAAAATGAAACAGAAGGCCTGGCGTGGCAGTCCACACCTAAAATTCCAGTGCTCTGTGAAGCTGAGGCAGAAGGATGGCTGGAGAGCAGGAGCCCAAGGCCAGCCCAGGCCACATAGGAAGACCTCATTTCTGCACCCATCTAAACAGTGGGTCTGGGGTCGAGGTTCCGGTCATCCCGGTCACTCCTGAGGCCTAGGTGGTATGAGCGCCAGAGTCCACAATTTGTAAACTGTCTGTGAACAATGGTCGTGTCCCTGGGCCACAGCTTGGGCCACAGAGCCAGACCCTTTCTGCAAAAACATCAGAATCGTAAACAGATGCCCAGCTGCATGTGGTATGTTCACAGGGTGTCTG
>NW_007004109.1:0-583 GCF_000164805.1 Carlito syrichta
GCCTTTGTCAGTTGGCAATATTTTTTCCCAGTCTGTGGACTGTCTCTCTGCTCTTTTGATGGTGTCTTTGGTTTTGCAGAAGCTTGTCAGTTTGATGAAGTCCCACTTGTTTATCTTATCTCTTATGACATGGGCACCATTTACTGAATAGGTTTTCCTCTTCCCAGTGGTTGGCAGTGGAGGCTTTGTCAAAAATGTGTTGGTTAATAAATTGAGGTTTTGCCTCTGGAACCTCTGTCCTGTTCCATTGGCCTATATGCCTATTCTTGTACCAACACCAGGCTGTTTTTATTATTATGAATAATAAATTACAATAAAGTCTAAAGTCTGGGAGTGTGATACCGCCCAGTTTTTTTTGTTTGTTTGTTTGTCTGTTTTTTGGCGGACGGTTGTTTTGGCTATTTGTGGTCATTTATGTTTCCATATGAATTATTGTATTGACATCTCCAGGTCCGAGAAGAATGCTGCTGGTAATTTGATGGGTATTGCATTAAATTTGTGGATTGCCTTGGGTAGGATGGACATCTTAACAATGTTGATTCTTCCAGGCCATGAATATGGATTATTTTTCCATTTGTTTGTG
>NW_007004110.1:0-540 GCF_000164805.1 Carlito syrichta
ACACATAGGAGGTCTAGTCATTGACACACCAATGACAGAGGAAGGCTACTCACTGGGGCAACTATCATAGTGGAGGACCAGCCTCTGTGGTACCTATCACAGAGGAGGCCAATCACTGGGTTATCCATATCAGATGAGGGCCCATCACTGGGGCACCATTCAAAGAGGAGAGACAGTCACTGGGACAACCATCACTGAAGATAGTCACTGGAGCACCCATCACTGAGGAGGTCCTGTCACTGTGGTACCCATTACAGAGCAAGGGCAGACACAGGGGTACCCATAACACAGGAAGGACGGACACTGGTGCACCCATCACTTAGGTGGCCCAATCATGTGGGCACCTCTCAAAGAAGAGGGCTAATCTCTGGTACAGCCAATACAGGGGAGGGTTAATCATTTTGGCAACCATATCAGTGAATGTCTAGTCACTAGAGCTCCCATTATGGAAAGAGGACCATTCACTGGGACAACCTTTCACTCATAAGTATTAGTTACTGGTACAAAAATTTATTGGTGGAGAGCCAGTCACTAGGGTAC
>NW_007004111.1:0-5332 GCF_000164805.1 Carlito syrichta
TATGCTTGTGTGTGTGTGTGTGTGTGTGTGTGTGTGTGTGTGTGTGTGTGCGCGCGCGCGTGCATGTGTGTGATATGTGTGTATATTTGTTGATTGTAAATAGCTTACAATTTATAAATAATAAAATGTGAAATGCTCTTTATTGTAAAATCCACTTAACCGATTGGTTCTCACAAGATGCTTTTGTTAATTTTTGCTGAACTTTTGTTGCAAAGAACATTCAGTCGGGCTCAGTGGCTCAGCCTCTAATCCCACGCTTTGGGAGGCTGAGGTGAGTGGATTGCCTGAGCCCATGGGTTCGAGACCCGCCTGGACAACTTGGCGAGACCTCATCTCTACAATAAATTAAAAAAAAAATTGGCTGTGTGTGGTAGTGCTCCCCTGCAGTTTCCGCTACTTGGAAGGCTGGGGCAGAAGGATCACCGGAGCCCAGCAGGTCGAGGCTGCGGTGGATGGTAGTGGTCACTGCACTCCAGTCTGGGCGACAGAGTGAGACTCCAACTCAAAAAAGAAAAAGAACATTCAACTGCAGTTGTAATTTAACCATGATTTTACAGTTGGAATTATATCTCAATCCATTTATTCTTTCCCCAGTGAGTTTATTGTCATTAAATCTGATATGTGATCTACTATTAAACTATTTCTCATCCTCATACAAGTCATGGCTAATAAACAAAACTTCTTTCAGCTTCTATAGCTAGACTAGAAGCACTCTAAGTTTCATCTTCATTACTAATATTTTTCTTCATCACTTTACATGTAGACAATCAACTAGAGAACAAATTGAACTCTAATTGGTAGTAATCGCCAATTTCTGTGGTGTAAATTGTCTAACCATGAATGATTTCAAGTTTCCAGGGTGATGCCACTCCAGGTGCAGTTAGGGAGAGGTGTGTAGTCATGCAGTGGGCAGACGCTGACACTGTTGATGTCAGTACCTCGAGCAGAGGCGATAGTAATTATAGCCAAATAACTGTGGTTGAATTTTGGTGTTTAGGACCTTTGTTTTTATTTAGGTTTGCATCATTTAATTTTTAATAATAACAACCAGCTTGCAAAAATTCCTGAAAATTGGTCCCTATGTCACATCCAGCACACCACTGCTGTTATCACAAAGTCAGCACGTATCAGTGTGCAGGAATGCTTGTGAGTCAGTGAACAGATAACCCATTTCCCCAACTGCTGCACAAGCCTGACTGAATCCCTAAGATTTTTTTCAGTTCTCACACTCCAGCGGCCAGAGATTATTTTTTGGGAAGTGTGTGTTGTGTTTGCAGATGTGTGGAACATTGACTGTTTTTCTATCATGGATCAACAAATACATAACAAAAAGTACTTTAGTGGGGAACCCAATACTCAGGAGAAGTGTAACTAGCTGTACCAGGCTTTCCTCTGGAAGCCTCCACTCCTGCCCCAGACATTCAGTCCTGCCCTGCATGCTCCAAGGATGTTGCAGCTGAACCTGGGAACCAGTTGGAGGCTTTGCAGTGATGGCAGGAGGGCCAGTGAATACAAGGCTAAGAATACCAGGCAACTCAGTAATGCTTTCTCTTTCTTTCTAGTCCGATATATACTTCACAGCAACTGCAGCTGTGAATGAGGTCTCATCTGGAGGCAGCTCCAAGGGGACTAGTGCTCACAATTCTCCACAAACACCCCCAGGCCGAGACACTCCAGTATTTCCTTCTTCCCTGGGGGAAGGTAAAGTCAAAGTTTTATTACTTTATTAATATTTTCATCTATTCTGACTTCCCTAGTTTATTGTCAAATATCTACATGTGATTACTGCCTAAAGAAGTTATGACTTACAGCCATGAAAACAAACAAACAACAACAAAACTTGTGATCTGAATGTACTGGTTACGTTCTTAAGAGACCTTGTGATAACCAGGCTGGGCACAGTGGCCCACGTCTATAATTCCAGTACTTTGAGAGGCCAAGATGGGAGGATTGCTTGAGCCCAATAGTTTGAGACCAGCCTAGGCAACATAGTGAGACCCTGTCTCCACAAAAAAGAAAAAAGAAAAAAATAGTTGGGCATGGTGGCATATGCCCGTAGTCCAGTCACTCGAGAAGAATCACTTGGATCCAGCAGGTGAAGGCTGTGGTGAGCCGTGATGGTATCACTGCACTCCAGCATGGGCGACAAAGTGAGACCTTGACTCAAAAATAAAAATAAAAATAATGAAAACTAGAAACCTTGTGATAACAACAATAACAGATCCCATTATAAAAAAAAATTCTTTCAATTGGGAGAAGGAGGTTAAAAGATATAGTGTTTCCAACTTGCAACAGCAGTTATTTTTCCTTCAGGCTTAATACTGGGTTTTTATAGCTACAAGTATATAGTCACAAAGCCTAGACATTCTTCAGCACACTCAGTCCTTCCCTCTGTCCTGCTTTGCCCATGAATTCCAGAGGCCTTTGCAGTGGTTACTGTATTGCTGTGAACACAGCACTTTTCATAACGTCTTACCACATCAGTTGTCTTTATTGCTCACTATTAAGATAAAGCACAGAGTTAGTTCCCCAAGCAGGACACCTTTTTGCTTTTCTTGCTTAGTCTTTTTTTTTTTCCTGTGCAGGCTTTATAACCAGTAGTTCGTGCATGTCATCTAATCTACACATGAAAATGGTGCTCCTAGAAAATGCAAAAGCCATCAGGCACCTCACATTAGTGCCCCTGGCCAGCCCTCCAGTGGGACATTGGGAGGTCGGCATGTGACGTGAAGTCTTCATTCATGACTTCATGATAACTGTGTTAAGGAACAAGAAATTAATATTTTGTAAATAATATGAACTTTTTCTTAAAGTTCTGGTGTTCTTTTCAAAATCATATTTCAGGTGAAATTCAGTCAAAAAATCTGTACAAGATTCCACTTAGAAACCTCGTTGGTAGAAGTATCGAGCGACTTCTGAAGTCACCCCTAGTCTCCAAGGTCATCACCCCACCCACTCCCATCAGTGTGGGCCTTGCTGTGATTCCTGTCATGCATTTCTTGTCCCTATCTCGCATGGAGATCAAAGAAATAGCCAGCAGAACCCGCAGGGAATTACTGGGTAATAGCTCTTGATTCTTGTGTTTCCACTGTCAGTAAACAGACTGACTGGTTTTAGACTTGGCTATTAATTGTCCTCAAAACAATGAATTTAAAAGGAAAATTTCCCTTTAAGAAGGGATGTATAAATAAGTTCTAGTATATTTACATCAAAGAATGCCATATAGTGTGCCCACCAATAATGATGTTTTGATATGTACTGATTGTTGTAGAAAGCTGCCCAAACCATGTTAAGGGGGAAAATGGGCAGTTTATAAAATGGTATGGCTAGTATGATAGAATTTATTATAATAAAAGTACCTCTATATGTATGATTTCCTAGAATATTGGCCAAAAGTATTTATATCCCACCATTCTCAGATAACATTTTATATTGGTATATCCCAAAGTGGAAATTCACCATGTTTTTACACACTGTTCAGCTCACTCATTACTTCTCACAGACCCTAGATGGTGGGGCATGTCTGTGGAGAGAGTAGAGATGGCCCTTCTCACCAGCATGTAGCTGGTAGGCCAGATGAGAGAAATGTTAAGTCCCGATCATTGCGAAAAGGCTAGGCTGTTGTAAAGCCTTTTGCTCAGGTTTATGGAAACAAAATGAGGAAACATGTCAAACCAGAAAAAACTCACTTGAAATTTGGTTTGGGATGTGTACAGCATAAAACTGCATGGACAGTTGTCCTGGACATACCCAGACCCTCAGCAGCTAACTGGAGGAAGGGATTTGGGCCACTGGACAGAGTAGGCTCTGACGCTGACAGAGTTGCCTGATTTTGAAAGTTGGTGCCTTCCACTCTGTTTTTAAAATATGTGTTTTGCTATTTTTAACCCATGTTTCATATAAAAGTTGATCTGCCAGCCACCGTTTCACAAACTACTATGCTTCTGAGAAACAGAACCCTATAGTTGGACAATTACAGGTTACCAGCGATAGAACTGTAGAAGATATTATCTCATTAGACTCTTTTTGAGTCTTTTTATTTTTGTTGCAATACATGTATACTATATAATCAGAAAAGAAAAACCTTCCACCAACAAGAAAACCAGTCATTTATAGTCAGATACATATTCTAGCATCTTTCTTCTCAAATACAGCACAATAATACACCAATTCCCAACAAAGAAAAAAAAAAAGAATTTTCTGTTTTCATGGCAGCCCTGTGATGGTGACCTTCTGACCAATGATTTTCCCCTGCAATACAGGCCTCTCAGATGAAGGTGGACCCAGGTCAGAAGGGGTACCAAAGGCTAAATCAAAACCCCGGAAGCGGTTAGTAGAAAGCCAAGGAGGCCCCAAGCCAGGAGCAGTGAGATCATCAAGCAGCGACAGGTAAAGAAGGGGAGAGGCCTCTGCTCAGGGTGGTGGCCCTGGGAGTCACAGCACTTCCCAGGAGGCCCTTTTTGTGGATTGATGATGCACAGGTGGCCCCTTTGGCCAGCCAGCAGCCAGTTCCTTTCTAAGGGTCTCCAGAGAGCACAGCCTGCCAGGGAGGGGGCCAAACAAATGGGCAGCCTCACTAGCAATCAAACAAGTGCTCATTAAAATATATTAACAGGCTTTTTTCCCTCATTAGATTGACAGAGATTTTTTTAAAACAGAAATGCTTAGTAAGACTGCACAGAAACAGACACTCTCCATCCAATACTGGTGACACACAGTACAGCTTCTCTGAGTGGAAGGTCGGTATCACATGTCCATGCTCAGTTGCTGAAGCACGCTGATTTGTCCCATAAAATCTCTGCTGTCCTTCAAGCCACATCATGCATGCTTCTGTGTGGAGGGTAATGGGGCATGTGTCCAAACTTCATTCATTCACCCAACACACATTCTTGGAACACCCTGCACTGAGCTGGGTGTTGGGATATGAAGATGACTAAGCCCCCATCTGTGTCTTCAGGGCCTTCACAACCCACTGGGGAAGCCAACAAAGGCCCAGACAAGAGGGGTGCCATCCAGCTTACCCTTGGGGCAGGGAGGGTCTTCAAATATCAGGAAAGGCAGAGACTCCATTCATAAATCATAATCCAAGGTCTACCAACAAGGCCCCTGCCCTCAGGGACTTTACATTGCAGTGTAGAGAAACAGATGATAAACCTGAAAACAAGTAAGCAAATTAATTCATTTCAAATAGTGGCAAGTGCTAAAAAGAAATTTAAAAGAGTCAGTGTGGTCACTAACACACTGTAATCTCAGCACTTTTGGGAGGCCAAGGCAGAAGGATTGCTTGAGGGCAGGAGTTCAAGACCAGCCTGGACTACATAGCAAGACCTTG
>NW_007004112.1:0-744 GCF_000164805.1 Carlito syrichta
TATATATATTTTGCTATTCATTGGTTTGCACTATTCTTTTGAAGTTTTTATATGCAAATTTAATGAAAAGACTCTGTTTGCTCTCTTTTCCAGAGCATTCATAATGTGTTAGGAACTGGCTGAGCACCAGTCCCTGGGCACCACGCTAGATACTTTTCTCATGTGATAGACTGTTATTCCTGTCCCACTGTTTGTGTTCCTCTTGATAGTCCATGGTCCTTGCAGGAGGCATCTGAGTGAAGGCAGCTTGAATGAATTTTAAATTCAGGTTTGTGAGGCGCTATATCAAATGCTTCACTGAAATCGAATGCCTGTGATATCCATTTTGTAAACCATAGTCACTCAGTTTTTTTAAAAAGTGTTAACCAAGCACATTTGTTCAGAATGACTAACATTGATCCTGATTTTCTGATTACTGGTAGGTAACTTTGTCCTCATTATAACTAGGTATTGAAATGAAATACTATTTTAGCTGGGTTCGGTGGCTCATCCTGAAATCCCGCGCCTTTGGGATGCTGAAGTGAGCGGATGGCCTTTTCCTCTCGTTCGAGATTAGCCTGTTCTCACATATCTTGACGCATCCTCTAGAACTAAATCACCCGGGCTATGGCTAACATGTGAGATCAATTCATAGTTGTGAATGCACAGATCCCACTATCTCTTTAATCTATTGCATTGATCCTAAGACTTTTCTGTAATTTCTGCCTCAATTCTAGAAATTTGATAATTTGCCCTCTTATTGAA
>NW_007004113.1:0-501 GCF_000164805.1 Carlito syrichta
AAGGCAGCCAAACCTTAGATGTTGCCTTCTTAATCAGAATTAAGAAGACGGTCCTACATTATATACAAAAACCAGGACCCAATCACACGCCTGAATAAATAGTCTCTGCTTCGAGGTGATTATCCTGGGATCTTTGATCCTGATTTATTCTCCTTCCCTAGTCTCCATTTCCCTATTTCTATCAAGGACCACATTTATTTCTTAGCCTCTGAGGTCTTGACCCAAGTGCATTCTATTACCCATTCTTTAATGGCTCTTTTGGGACCAGATCAACCAGCATCTTTGTTTGGGGTTGTCATGGACACAGTTCCTTCTGTTACTTAGTTATTTCTGAGTTCCAGGCTGGAGGTCCTTGAGTCCGGGAGTCCCTTCCTATCCGCTGCCACCTCTGCCAACTCACGCTACCTTCTCGTCCTCACCTGGAGAATGAAAAGAAGGCAGAGCTTTAGGGGGATGGTAAGGGTTGGGGTGCACGTGGGGTAGGGCAGGATGGGGGTCCTC
>NW_007004115.1:0-395 GCF_000164805.1 Carlito syrichta
GGCTTTGCAGAAGCTTGTCAGTTTAATGAGGTCCCACTTGTCTATCTTCCCTCTTATGGCCTGTGGGTTTCAGGTTTTGTTCAGGAATTGGATGCCAGTTCCAATTTCCATGAGGGTATTTCCTTCCTTTTCTAAGGTTCTTACGGTTTGAAGTTTTACATTTAGGTCTCTGATCCATTTGGAGTTAATTTTTGTGTATGGGGACAGATAGGGGTCCTGTTTCAATCTTCTGCATGTGGTCAGCCAGTTTTCCCAGCACCATTTACTGAATAGGTTCTCCTCTCCCCAGTGATAGGTGGTGGAGGCCTTGTCAAAGATGAGTTGGTTGAGAAATCGAGGTTTTGCTTCCGGAATCTCAATTCTATTCCATTGATCTATATGCCTGTTCCTATACC
>NW_007004116.1:0-760 GCF_000164805.1 Carlito syrichta
TCATCATTGCCCCAGTGACTATGTCTCTTACATAATCTATCGCCCATTGGAGCACTTTTATGGCACAGTAAATCCAGAGAAGATTTTTGAACTGGCTGGAGTCCACCACACTTTGTTCCCTGAACTGACACAGCTGGCCACACCACATACCGTTTTCTATTATGCAAAGGGAGTTCCAACATATACTTTTGTGTATTCTCTTTACCATCAAAAGAAACGTCTAAGAATTTCCTTCTACTTCGTTCTTTCTGCACCTTGTTAATCTCCCAATCTTCATGACAATTTTTTGCTTAAATCCAAATACATAATTAGGTAAACAAGTGAATAAATGAAAAAGTATGTGGTGTTAGACTCAGTTGGTTATGCAACCAACTGATTGAATAGGTGGGTCCATCTGTCACCTATCAATAGCAAAAAAGAAAAAAAAAATAGGTTATTTTATTTGTTTCTCACTATGCTTTCTGGAAACCATAGAGCTTGATACCTGACACCTGACATCTGATTTGCCACTTGTCACCTAAAGTTAATCTACATAGATCGTGTAGAAACTTTTAACAGGTGATAATCAATGTTCATTTCTAGGCAATTGTGACACTCTCTGGTAAAGGCATTGATTACCACTTTGGCAACATAACTTTGGGATAGAAAGTTTATCTTGCTTGTTAAAAGTGCTTACTTTTTGTGCATCTCTTAAAGTAATCATAATACTCTAACACCTTATAATAACAACCCATGTTCCATGAGGGACTCTGCTCTCTCC
>NW_007004117.1:0-426 GCF_000164805.1 Carlito syrichta
GTAGTCAATGCCATACGTCTCCTACTGTCCCAGTTAGTGCAGGATATAGACCCTTAGCCAGAGGGGAAATCGTGGTTTCCAGGTGGGCAGGGTGGGCCCAAAGGGTGGAGCCTATGATTTTTCAAGAGAAGACTAAAATCCAGATGTTAGTGTGAAATCCGAGTGTTCAGAAGTCTTATAAAGGCCACTCACATTTGAGGGATTAGATGGCAAGAAATGGACAGTCCTTTCTCTCTCTCTCTCTCTCTCTCTCTCTCTCTCTATATATATATATATATATATATATATCTGTCTCTTCTTGCTCAATCATGTGTGCTTTGTGAAGTATCTGAGCCAGAGAACTGAAATATTCTCAACCTCCCCCTTTCCCCCACAGCAGGTCATGAGTTCCCCAGTAGAATGCTAAGCAGGGAATTGTGTCAGATA
>NW_007004118.1:0-682 GCF_000164805.1 Carlito syrichta
CCGAGTGGCTGGATCAACAGGAATATGCCACCTCACTCGGCTCATTTTTTTGACTTCTTGTAGAAATGAGATGTCTACAAGGTGTCCATGCTGGTCCATGCTGAGCACCCAGGTGCTCAGGCCATTCTCTTGCCTCGGCCTCCCAGAGGGCTGAGATGACAGGTGTGAGCACCCACGCCTGGCATCCACACCCCTCTCAGGGACCCACTGCAAAGCCTGTTCCATTCCGATGACCCAGGGCCCCGGAGAGGAGTGCCAGAGAGGCCTGCCAAGCCCTCCATGGGGGAGTGCATAGTGCAGGGGCATGTCCCTGCTAGGGTGCTCAACCACCTCCCTCTTTGTTCTCAAGGGTGGATCCACTTGCTCCTCCAAGAAGCCACCTTGGGGAAAGGGAGGCCATGACTCTCAAAACTTTGGGGGGTGGGGACTGCCACGCAACTCACGCCTGTCTCCTCAGCACTCAGAGAGGCCAAGACGGGATGATGGCTGGATCTCGATAGCTCGAGACAAGGCTGGACACCATAGCAAGCCCCCATCTCGACCTTAAGCAAACCCAGAAGACCTTGGGTGAAGGCAGACCTCGACAGGCGGATTACTTCCAGCCCAGAGTTCAAGACCAGGCAGGAAGATCAGGATACCAATTAAAGGAAAACCTGTGATCACAGCAGTTTGTGAGGCCTAG
>NW_007004119.1:0-1053 GCF_000164805.1 Carlito syrichta
AAGAAGTTCAGAGGAACCATATTTTTAAACATATGATATTGCTATAATCACTGCTTTTTAAAAAAGGAATCAATAGACTTCATACTTAAATACATTAGCCAATTATAAGTCATAATAGAAGGATTTATGCTTACAAAACCGAGAAAAAAATCTATAAAATTAAACCTAAAAATAAACATATAAACATTTAAGGTATAACTTTAAAATACTTTCAAAAGACTCAAAATTAGATTTAAGTGACAAACACTATTATGACACTATTATGATGATGGATATGGTATCGTAAAAAAAAACCAGTTTTTCCCAACATGCAACTCAAATGTAATGCAATCTCAGTAAAAATACCAACAATTCATTTTTGGTGGGTTTTTTTCCCTAGAGCTAAGCAAGTTGATTTTATAATTTCATGTTCAAATAATAACAAGGAGAATAGCCAATAAATTTCCAGGGCCAGGGGAGTACAGTAAGAGTCTAAACTAATAAGAAATTAAAACTTTCTGCAAAAATTTGACATTTCAGACAGTGTTGCAGTGGCATGTACAGACAGAGAGTGATAAAGAAAGTAGAGTATCAATGAAATAAAATAGAAACTCTAGACTAATACCTAAGTATATGTGAAATTTATTATATGATACGATGGTATATCAATGTGAAAAAGTGGCAAATCTTTGAGGAAAAAATGGATATTTAAATAAATTGAGGCATCTGTGAAATCATTTGGAAAAAAGAACAAAATTAGATAACATCGCAGACCATCATCTGCTTTAATGTAAAAATGAAAAAAAAAATTAGTTGTGATAGCAGAAACATGTATTGTATTTTGTAACAAAGAAATGCAAAAATCTAGTTGGGAATCAAAATTCAGAAGCAATAAGCAAAAATGATTCCTAACATCAGGCCTGTAACATTGAAGAAATTCTGTTTGAAATAAATAACCATAATCAAAGTTAATAGGAAAACAATAAGTATATAGAAATCTCCCATATGTGTGTGTTAATATATGCATATATGAGTATATAAATACATATATATGCATGTATGTGTGCTCTTAAA
>NW_007004120.1:0-785 GCF_000164805.1 Carlito syrichta
AACAGTGTTTTGCATTTTCATTGTAAAGGTCTTTCACTTCTCTGGTTAGGAAGATGCCAAGATATTTCATTTTTTTGGTGGCTACTGTGAATGGGATTGTGCTTTTTATTTGGTTCTCTGCCTGCTTGTTGTTGGTGTAGAGGAATACAATTGTCTTTTGCACATTTATTTTGTACCCTGAGACCTTCCTTTATAGGTGTAAGCAAGTTTTTGACAGATTCTCTTGGATTTTCAAGGTATAGGATCAGCAAAGAGGGATAACTTGACTTCCTCTTTTCCTATTTGGATACCCCCGATTTCCTTCTCTTGTCTAATTGCCTGAGCTAGGACTTCCAACACAATATTGAACAAGAGGGTTGAGAGTGGGCAGCCTTATCTTGTTCCAGTTTCAGGGGAAATGATTCCAGTTTCTGACCATTTAGCAATATGCTAGCTGTGCATCTGTTGTAGATGGCACTTACTGTTTTGAGGTATGTTACTTCTATACCTAGATGTTTGAGTGTTTTTATCAAGGGATGCTGTATTTTATCAAAATATTTTTCAGGTTGATCTTTGAAAGGAATAATTTTAACTGTTTTTAGCCCGTCTCTGCCACACAAAAGATACGTCTTTATATCTCAATATTATAGCCAGAGTAAGACAAATTCCCAAGAAGCAGAGCAACACTGGTACCTAAAAAAAAAGTTGTAGCAAAAGGAATATAATTGACTACTTAGTGTGTAGCAAGCAGTGTGCTAGCTTCATCATGTACCATTATTTTCTTATATTTTTCACAAAACATTTTA
>NW_007004121.1:0-3146 GCF_000164805.1 Carlito syrichta
GACACACATCTGCGCCAGGTGCTCCCCCTGGTCCAGGGTCGGTGGGTGACTCCAGCTGCCCTCTCAGGGGCCCCATGTTGTCCGAAGGGAGAGGACCTCATGGTGGGGCCCCAAGAGGGGTGTGAAGGCCCGGTGCAGGGGCTCACATCTGTCACCCTGGCACTTTGGGAGGCTGAGGCGAGAGGATGGCCTGAGCCCCCAGGTTTGATACCAGCCCGGGCTCCTTGGAAAGATTTTGTCTCTACAAGTAGCCAAAAAATAAGCCGAGCATGGTGGCACACACCTGTCATTTGTGCCACTCTTGAGACCATGATGGGAGGTTGGCTGGAGCCCAGTATGCGGAGGCCATGGTGGTCGAGAGTGGGCCCTTGCACTCCGACCTGAGTGACAGAGCGGGACTCCGACTCAGAATAATAATACTAACCACCATCTCCACAACCATAGGCCAGGCTCAGGTGCTCAGCCTGGCATCCCGGCCCTTCAGATGCCGAGGCGAATGGATGGCCAGAGCCTGTGGGTTCAAGACCAGCCCAGGACACTGGGAGAGACTTATTTTCAGACATCAAAAATAAATCCAATGATTAACCAGGCATGGTGGTGCAGGCCTGTGGTTCCAGTCACTCAGGTGGCCAAGGCAGAAGGATGGCCTGAGTCTGGCAGGTGGAGTCCATGGTGGCCGTGAGTGTGCCCCTGTGCTCAGGCCTGGGTGACAGAGTGGGATTCTGACTCCAAATAATAATTATCACCAGCACCACCATCACCACCACCCTTGCCACCCAGGACGAGGAGTCTCCCTCAGGGATGGGACAGAACTGGCAGTATCCTGCCTGTCATTCACCAGAGTTTTCAAAGGTTGCCATCGGGCATGTTCATCCTGCGCCTTTATCCATATGCCCCAGAAGGCCGGCCTCCACACTCCACACTCGTGCCCAACAGCAAAGATGTGTGTGAGCTCAGGGAACAGATGGCCCTGAGTTAGGGCGGCCGTTGGGAACAGAACTGTCAAAGTGGTCTGGAAACTCCGTGGCCAGCCCTGGTTCTGGTCGGTCGGTCTGCCACCACCTGGCTTGGGGAAGGTCGCTTCCTCTCCTGATCACTCCATCATCGCCTGCCCACACAGACCATTCACTGGGGAGCCGTGGATTCCCGTCATGATGCATGTGGGAGGCATCTTTTGGTTGCCAGAGTCTCCAGCGTCCGGGATGGGTCATGGCAGCATAATTGTGGCTCCCAGGTCCTTGACCTGTGGGACTCAGGGGGTTCTCCCACCTCAGACCTTGAACAGCTGGGACTCCGAGGGTCACCATGCCTGTTTTGATTTTGGCCACCTCTCATCAAGATAAGGTCTGTCCGTGTTGCCTGGCCTGGTATACGAACCCTGGGCTCAGGCTGCCTCATGCCTCAGCCTCCCAGGGTGTGGCATTGATGGCCGTGAGCCATGGAGCCCTGCCTGGACTCACATGTTCTGTCAGTGTGGGCAATGCAAAGGAATGCCCCAGAACGAAGTCCACCAAATCCCGTGTATCCATGACCACGGGAACTACCATGCACGCCTCATGTGTTTGTGTTCTGGGGAGCGACGAGGTCTTGCTATGAGGCCCAGTCTGGTCTCGAAATCCCGGGCTCGATCACTCCCCCACCTTGGCCTCCCAAAGCCACAACTCAATTTTCTGCTGATGTAACATCTTTCAGGAACTCCAGGCTCATGCCTGAGGCCTCCTTCCCAAAAGATCTCTGTCTGTTCATGATGATTCAAACTCCATACACAAATGGATGCCCTTCTTTTTTGTCCTTTTTTCCTTTTCTTCTTTGAGTGAGAGTCTCACTCTGACGCCCAGGATGGATGGCAGTGACTCACTCCTGGTCATCACAGCCTTGGCAGTGGAGAGCCCTTTCCCAACCTCCGAGAAAAACAGGAACTACAGGCGCACTCCACCATGCCTGGCTCATTTGGGATGAGTGGTAGAGATGAGGTCTCACTGAGGTGCCTGGGATGATCTCTGCTAGCAGGCTCAGGACAGCAGCTGGTGTCAGCCTCCAAAAGGGCTGGGATTACTAGGCTGATACCAGGAGCCAGGCTTCGAATTTTCCAAAAAAATGTAACAGAAGGCCTGGTGTGGCTGAGGCAGGAGGATTGCCAGAGACCAAGATTTCGAGGCTGGCGGTGAATGACAGTCATGTACCCGGGCCCCAGCCTGGGTCACAGAGCCAGAGTCTGTCTCTAAAAACATCAGAATCGTACATATATTCTCAACTGCACTTGGTGTGTTCACAGGGCGACTGGCTTTAGAGTCAAGAAAAATGAGATTCAGGGGGAAAAATTATCCCTGGGTGAGGGATGTGTCCCTGGCCTTTCTTGATGGAAGGTCCTCATTTCCGAGTCTGAGGGTTGGCCTGCTTGGGGCACATTTCTCACCTCAGAGAGGAGAGCTGGCAAGAGCCTGGACAAGAACCATGGGAACTCCCACACCAAAGCTGGGGAAGCCATTTGGTGGGTTAGGTCCTGAAGGTCCCAAGATTGGGTGCCCTCACACGTGAGGGGGTGGGAAGGGAAGGACTGAGGGCAGAAAGTTTGCAGGAGAATGGACTTTCTTTTTCTTTCTTTCTTTCTTTCTTTCTTTCTTTCTTTCTTTCTTTCTTTCTTTCTTTCTTTCTTTTCTTTCCTCACTAGGTTGCCCAGGCTGCTCTAAAACTGCTCAACCAGGGCCCACAAAATTGCTGCAATCACAGATCACAGGCTTTCCATTTGGTCGACATCCTGGTCTTCCTGCCTGGTCTTAACTCTGGGCATTGTCTGATCCTCCTGACAATGCCTACTTTCACCCAAGGTTTTCTGTGTTTAGCTTGGGGTCAAGGTGGGAGCTTGCTATGGTGTCCAACCTGGTCTCCACTCCCCGTCTCCAGGCATCTTACTGTCTCATGCTCCCTGAGTGTTAAGGACACAGATTTGAGTTGCCTGATGGCCCCTCCCAGCAGTTCGAGAGTCACGCCCTCCCTTTCCCCAAGGTAGATGCTGGGAGGAGCCAGCAGTGTGCGTGTACCAGGGGAGATACAACCCTGCACCAGGTCTTCCCCTGGGAATGGGCTCAGCATGTCACTCTGGCCGCCATCTCCAGTGTACCAGGTCCTCTGAAGGGAGCCCAACT
>NW_007004122.1:0-769 GCF_000164805.1 Carlito syrichta
CTGGTGCCCACCCTGAACAATAGCATTGCTCCAGTGGCCTGGGACTCCCTCCTAGTCCCCACTGGAATAGCTAAGTGTCCACTCTTGCAGGGTACTCAAGTTCCCTCCCACATGCCCTGCAATCCCATCGAAAGCTGAAAACAGACAGAGAACTTGGGTAATCCCCAGAGTCTTGCCCTCCACCTAGGTTGACTTGGTACTTGCTTGAAACAACACAAACCAAGGAGAAAGTCAACAGCCACCATGCCAGCTGACTTTCCCCTACAAGCACCACCTCCTGGCTGAAGGTCAGCATTATAGGCTCACATCAGACATAATACCTCAACTTGTGGAAAGACCTGATCTCAAACCCCAGTTAACACCACTTTCCAAGCCATTCTGAGAAGTCAGGAGGCCGTGAGCCGGTGCAGGTAACCAGTAATGGATGGCCACAGCGGGCAACTGAGAAACTCACCACATCAAAACTATATATAATCAAGGGATCCCCCAGTGCCTATGTCAGCACCCTCTAACCATAAATCAGAAATAGTCTATTCAAATGAAAAAGAACCAGAAAATAATTCTGAGAATATGAAAAAACAGAGTACTTTAATACATCCAGGGACCACGCCATCTCTTTTGCAACAAACCCTAATCAAAATATTATTTTTGAAATTCCAGATTTAGAATTTAAAGGGAGTTAAAAAATTGATCAGCAAACTTCAGGAGATATTTAAAACCAACAAAAACTTTTTTAAACCATAAAAGATATGATTGAAAAATTCTTCAA
>NW_007004123.1:0-815 GCF_000164805.1 Carlito syrichta
ACAGGGAACCTTGTGCAGAGTCCAGTGCCTCTGCCAACCATTTAGGAGAAAACTGTCCTTCTGCTACCACCTTGTCCCAAACCATACTTTCTGCCTTGGAATGCATTGGCGGAAACCAGAGCTCCCATTTAGCAACCTCATGGTTTCTACTTCCACACCCTCTCTCTCTTCTTACTTCCCCCACTTCTCTCCAGTTACTCACAGGAAAGAAGAACTCTCCCTGCTCTCTGCACCCTGGGCTGGAGATTTTAGTAATTAGACCAGGCACACAGATCAGCAATAAAGACAGGAAACTTCCTCCCAGGAAGCTTTCATTTCTCATCTACACCAGAAGCAATCATTTCCCCACTACCAAAAAAAAAAAAAACCCCAAAAAACAAAAAAATCCCAAACTTAAAACTGTATAGATATCCCATGGATGATAATCTGTACTTTTTTGCTGCTAAACCAAAGGAAAGAGAGCAACCCATTTCTTTTCTCTGTTCTTTCTTTATCTGAAGAAAATCAAGGCACTTATTGAAATATCCAAGAACTCATTAAGACATCTGCTCTGGTTGTGTGTGGTTAACCTTTTCAATACCCAACCATTTATGGACTAACATTTTGTGTTTGGATTGCTTCCACACACAGAAACGCACACACAGATATTGAACATACATATACATATCAGTATACGTACACACATACATGCCTTCTCATGAAATTTCACACATCATTTGCACAGACATATATCCACAAAGATAAATACTAGAATGGCTGTCTCTATTTTTCTTGGAGAGAAGCTAATTCTTGAAATACATCAGTAAAAACTGCAA
>NW_007004124.1:0-416 GCF_000164805.1 Carlito syrichta
CAAGGCCTGGGGCTCTGGGTCCAGGGCCCTGGGAGAGCAAAAATTCACAAAGCTTGGGGTGCTGGACCCCGGGCACCTGAAGGGTAAAAATGCCCAAAGCACAGGTGCTGGGCCTGGGGCACCAGGAGAGTGAAAATGGGAGAGGTGGGGGACCTGGGGCACTGGAAGGGTGAAAATGCTCAAGTCCTGTGGTGCGGAGCTGGGCCCTTGGGTGCTGGGAGGGTCAAAATGCACGAGGCCCAGGGCGCTGGGCCCGGGATGCTGTGAGGACAAAAATACGCGGCTTTGGAAGCTGGGCCTGGGGCACTGGGGATCTGGGTCCAGGTCCCTGGGAGAGCAAAAATTCGCAAAGCCTGGGGCGCTGAACCCTGGACACCCAAAGGGTATAAATGCCCAAAGCACAGGTGCTGGGCCTG
>NW_007004125.1:0-699 GCF_000164805.1 Carlito syrichta
CAAGAGCACGCTGGATACAAAAGCAAGCAACCACCTCGACCCCAAGCAAAACCCAGAAAACCTCAGTTGAGAGCAGGCCGCAGCAGGAGTTTTGCATCTGGCTGAGAGTTCACGACCAGGCAGGAAGACCAGGATTTTGACCAAACGGAAAACCTGTGATCTCAGCAGTTTGAGAGGCCAAGGTTGAGAGGATGGCCCGATTTGGGTTGTTTGAGAGCAGCCTGGGTAACCTAGTGAGGAAAGAAAGAAAGAAAGAAAGAAAGAAAGAAAGAAAGAAAGAAAGAAAGAAAGAAAGAAGGAAGGAAGGAAGGAAGGAAAGAAGAAAGGAAGTAAGGAAGATGGAAAGAAAGAATGAATCTATTCTTCTTCAAACTTTCTGCACTCAGTCCTTCCCCCTCATCCTCCCACATGTGGGGGTCCTCCAGTCTCGGAACCTTACATCCCAACCCCCCCAATGCCTGTACCCAATTTGGGGCAGGACTTCTCGAGGATCCCTGGCTGGGTTCCTCTAAGCTCTCCTCTCCAAGGTAAGAAATATGCTCCAGGCTGGCTGGCCCTCTGACTCAGCAAAGAGGACTTTCAGCAAAGAAATGCTGGGGACACCTCCCGCACCCAGGGAAATTACATCACCCCAGATTTCATTTTTTTCCAGGCTCTAAATCCAGTCACCATTTGAACATACCATGAGCAGTTGAGAAT
>NW_007004126.1:0-490 GCF_000164805.1 Carlito syrichta
CATGCACTGTGGCCTGGGCAACAGAGCGAAATTCTGACTCCACATGATAATAATCAGCACCACCACCACCACCACCACCACCCCTGCCAACCAATGCAAGGATTCACCCTCAGGGGTGGGAGAGGAAAAGGCACTTTCTAACCTGTTGTTCTGGGTAGGTTTCAAGGGTGGCCAACAGGCAAGTCTGTCCCATACCTTTGGCCATGTGCCCCAGAAAGCCTGGCTCTACCTTCCACACTCAGGCTCCATGGAAAAAACTCGTGTGAGCTCACAGAGCAGACAACCCCGAGTTAGGGGGCTGTTGGGCACAGAGTGATCAAGATGGTACTGAAACACCGTGGCCAGCCCAGGTTTCGGTCACCCTGTCTAGCATATTCGGGTGGGGGCGGGTCATTTCCTCTATGGATCAGACTGTCATCCCCGCCCATGCAGACCTTTCCCTGGAGAGCCATGGACACCCTTCTTGACACACGTGACAGGCTTCTTTTTT
>NW_007004127.1:0-3591 GCF_000164805.1 Carlito syrichta
TCGGTGACATGTTTTCTCAATCTCCAAAAAAGTATACGGCATCTTCTTAAGATCTAAACCAGAATCAAGCTTTTGACGCATGTATCTGTGAACAGGAGTACTTATATACAGGTAACTGCACGGCTGTTGATAAAAATAAGGAATCTGGGTTATAAGAGTCCTCAGTCCTGAAAATCTACAGGGCATCTTCCTGTCGGCTAAAGGAGAATCAGGGATGCAAGGCATGAATGTATGTAATAGCAATCCTCATATTCCGGGAACTACATGGCTTCATGCTAATATAAGAGAAGAAATCTGTTTTCCACAGCTCTTCTATCAAAAAATATACATGACTTCTTACTAAGTGTTAAACAAGAATCAGGGTTTCGAAAAAGGATTCAAGGGAAAGATAGTCCTCACATACAAGTCACTACATGGCCTCCAACTAAGTATGAATAAAGAATCATTGTTGTACGCATCCTCAATTCAGAAAATTCCAAGATTGTCTGCTATGGGACAAACAAGAAACAGATCTTCGAGCTCCTCAAATTTTTCAGAGCAATTTAGCATTCAGTATTATGAATCGGTCATTTCAGGACTCCAGCAACATTCTGTTCCTCTTAAAAATTGTAAATGGTATTGGGCACTCCAAGTCCGTTAGGTTCCTTAGAACAACTAACGCCAGATTCCAGGACTAAAAGAATCTTCTTGCCATATTTGGATGTAACTCTGGTCTTACGTGAACCCTGTAATCCTTCCCCTTCCGTGTCTCTTTTTTATTTAGAAACGGGAATGGGTTTCGCACTTGCCAAATGTTTACTATGTACTTTTAATTGTACCCAGCAATCATGGAATCCACAAACCTAGGAAATTTCTGGGCATCTTTCTTTTGATATACTGAATTTGGAATCCAAATCGGCTGGAAAAATCAGGGCTTCTTACTGATAATAAAAAGGAAATCCCGTTCTAGGTGTTCTCATTTTCCGGAATTTACAGGGACTCTTGATAAGGTTTAATCAGCAATCTGGGCTTCTGGGTCCCTACATTTCAGAGCTACTTGCTCTGTGGATACTCTAAATCTGTCATTACAGATCCTCAGAACCGTTCTGATCCTCTTGTTAGTTGTAATCAAGGTTTTGGCCATAGAAATCATTTTTTTTCCTGGGACCATCTACGACCACAATCATATTCCCCAGAATCAAAAGGTATATTGGTTCAAAATTCCTCGACTCAGGTGACTTCAAAGTACAGAAAATTCTTGTGGGTGTGCAAGTAGGAATTGGGGTGTAGGGTTTGGAATATTCCACATTTTGGGGAGGTCATGTGAAGGGGATCCAGGAATCTTGGATTCCAGTTCCCAGAGAATATTATGGAGGTCTTTCCCTTGATATTCACAAAATTGGAATTCTCGGTCACCTGGAACTGTCTCGGCATTCTGCAGAGTGAAGCAGAAAGCTGTGTAATGGAGGTCGTCATGTACAGGAAACTACACGTCATATTGGTAAGGAAGTATAAGGAATCTTCCTTATATGAGTCCTCAGTCCCAAAACTACAGGCCGTCTTCCTAAGTGGTAACCACGAATCAGATTTTCTATGTAGGAATCTGGAAAATGGGAGTACTCACATACAGGAAACTTCACTGCCTATTGCTAAGTAAGAATAAGGAATCCGCGTTACTCAGGTCCTCAATCCCATATAAGCTTAAGGTCGTCTTGCCATGGGCTAAAAACGAATCATGGTGCTTTCGAACATGAATCTGGAAAATGGAGTTCTTATTTACAGGCAACTACATGACCTTTTACTAAGAAAGAACAAGGAATCTAGGTTACACGAGTCCTCAATCCCAACAATCTACAGAGCATCTTGGAAAGTTCTAAAAAGTATCAGAGTTTCGAAGCAGGATGTATCTAATGAGAGTCCTAATATACAGGAAAATACACAGCCCCTTACCAAGGAAGAAAAAGAATAGGGGTTATTGCAGTCCTCAGTCATTAAAATCAACAGATCATCTGCTGTAGGGTAGACAAGAATCAGGGTTTAGAAGCTGGAACATAGGTAACAGCAGTCCTCCTATGCAGAATCTCCATGATCTTTATCTTAAGAGAACTAAGAAACCTCTTTTACACGGTTCCTCCATTACAATATCTACATGACATGTTGCTAATGGCAAAACAAGGATCAGGGTTTCCAGACAGTATTCTGGGGAAAGGGAGTCCTCATATAAAGGACATTACACGGCCCCTCGGTAAAGAAGAATAAGGAGTCTGTGATACACTAGTCCACACTCCAAAAAATTCTCAGGGTGTCTTGCTGCGGTATAAACAAGAATCAAGGCTGCGAGCTCGTCTCATGTTTCAGAGATATTTGGCTTGTGGGTATTAAGAATCAGTCATTGCAGGACTCTAGCAACATTCTGGTAATCTTGAGAGTTGTAATCGGGTATCTGGTAGTACAAATACCTAAAGTTCCTCGGGACAATTGAGACGAGATTCCTGGGAAAAAAAGTAACATATTGCTGTATTTGGATGTAACTTTTGTCTTAACATGAACGTGTTAATTCTTAAATTTTCGTTAGTACTTTATTTGTAGAGGGGCGGAGGGTTTTGCAGT
Organism: Carlito syrichta; assembly: GCF_000164805.1. Taxonomy (NCBI): domain Eukaryota; kingdom Metazoa; phylum Chordata; class Mammalia; order Primates; family Tarsiidae; genus Carlito; species Carlito syrichta. The sequence continues at coordinate 2,590 of NW_007004127.1, forward strand.
TGACAAATATTTAGTACGTATTATTAAAAAGTAACCAGGATCCATGGATTACACGTCCCTAGGAAGCATCTGGGCATATGAAATTTTTGTACACAGCGTTTTGGAATCCCACATGGTAGGGAAATCAGGGCTTCTTGCTGAGAATGGAAAGGGAATCCCGGTTCTTGGAGTTCTCTATCGCCTAAGTCTACAAAGTCTTTTGATAAGGTTTATTCAGCAATCTGGGCTTCTATTTCGCCACATTTTTTAGTGTGTCTTTTGAAAAGAGACCAGGAATAAACGGGTTCCAATTCCTCAAGAACTTTATGGGAGTCTTCCTCTTGGTATCCAAGCGACTGGAATTCTAGGTCACCAGGAAATATCCTGCTGTCTTGTCGAGAATGAAGCAGGAATTTCGGTAATGGGATTCCTCATATACAGAACACTACACGACCTGTTGCTACGGAGAATAAGGAATCTTGGTTACACGAGGACTCCATTCCAAAAACCAACAGACCGTCTTGCTAAGATATCACCACCATTCATGTTTTGGGAGTAGGAATCTTTATATTGAGAGTCCTCAAATACAGGAAACTGCACTGTCTATTGCTAAAGGAGAATAAGGAATCCGGTTTACACGTGTCCTCCATCCCAATAAAACTTCAGTGTTCTTGCGAAGGGCTAAACACGAATTTTGGTGTTTGAAGCATAAACTAGGGAAATGAAATCCTCATATACAGGCAAATGCACTGACTTTTCCTAAGAAAGAATAAGGAATGTGGGTGACATGTTTTCTCAATCTCCAAAAATTATACGGCGTCTTCCTAAGATCTAAACAAAAATCAAGCTTTCGACACATGTATCTGTGAACAGGAGTACTCATATACTGGTAACTGCACGGATGTTGCTAAAAAATAAGGAATCTGGGTTATAAAAGTCCTCAGTCCTGAAAATATACAGGGCATCTTGCTGACGGCTAAAGAAGAATCAGGGATTCGAGGCATGAATGTGGGTAATAGCAAT
>NW_007004128.1:0-396 GCF_000164805.1 Carlito syrichta
GGGGCGGGAGGGGAAGGACTGAGGGCAGAAGATTTGCAGGAGAATGGAATTCTTTCTTTCTTTTCTTCCTTCCTTCCTTTCTTCCTTCCTTCTTTCTTTCTTTCTCTTTCTTTCTTTCTTTCTTTCTTTCTTTCTTTCTTTCTTTCTTTCTTTCTTTCTTTCCTTCCTTCTTTCCTTCTTTATTTCTTTCTTTTCTTTCCTCACTAGGTTGCCCAGGCTGTTCTCAAACTGCCCAACTTTCAACCTCTCGGCCTGGGGCTCCCAAACTGTTGCCATCACAGGCTTTCTATTTGGTCAACATCCTGGTCTTCCTGCCTGATCTTGAACGCTTGGCTGGAGGTGATCCTCCCTCTGAGGCCTGCACTCACCCAAGGTTTTCTGGGTTTGCTTGGGGTC
>NW_007004129.1:0-652 GCF_000164805.1 Carlito syrichta
TCAGGCCCAGAGTTCAAGACCAGGCAGGAGACCAGGATGTCGATCAAATGGAAAACCTTTGAACACAGCAGTTTGGGATTCCCATGCTGAGTGGATTACTCGATTTGGGTGATATGAGAACAGTTTGGGCAACCTAGTGAGGAAAGAAAGAAGGAAAGAAAGAAAGAAAGAAAGAAAGAAAGAGAGAGAGAGAGAGAGAGAAAGAAAGGAAAGAAAGAAAGAAAGAAATTCATTATCTTGCAAACCTTCTGCCCTCAGTCCTTGTCCTCCCCACATGGGAAAGTCCCCCAAGCTCAGCACCTTTCTTTCCCAAGCCCCCCCATATGACTGCCCCCCGCTATGGTATGAGAGTTCCCAAGCTTCTCTGGCTGAGTTCCTGCAGGCTATCCTCTCTGAGGTGTGAAATGTGCCCCAGGCAGGCCGACCCTCCAACTCGGCAGAAAGGACGTTCTGACGAGAAAGGACAAGGACACATCCTTCACCTGGGGACATTTTTACCGCTCCAATACCATTTTTCCTGGCTCTCAAGACAGTCGCCCTGTGAACACACTAAGCACAGTTGAGAATCTGACGATTCTCATGTTTTTGAAGACAGGATCTGGCTCTGTGTCCCAGGCTGGTGCCCGGAGACATGACCGTCATACACCACCTG
>NW_007004130.1:0-739 GCF_000164805.1 Carlito syrichta
CTAGCCACTGCCGCCAGTGACCCCTGAGAAAAACAGAGGCACCTCAAGCAACTGGCCGGGAGGCCAGATAGGAAAAGCAGTTTCCAGAGGGGACGCCCCAGACTAGGTAGAAACCAGTGTGCATACTGCAAAAAGGAAGGGCACTGGGCAAGAGAACGTACAGAAAGATTTCCAGAGCCTACCTTAAACGAGCCGAAAGTCCTAACCCTAGAAAATTAGGGAGGTCAGGGTTCGGATCCCCTCCCCAAGCCCAGGGTAACATTGAAGGTGGAGGGGAAACCCATGCAATTCCACGTGGACACAGGCACACAGCATTCTGTTCTGTTAACGCCACATGGAAAAGTAGCAAATAAAGTCTCATGGGTGCAAGGGGCCACGGGCACCAAGTCATATCCATGGACTACCCAAATAACGGTGGACCTTGATGTAGGCCAGGTGTCGCATTCCTTCATAGTTATTCCGGACTGCCCATACCCCCTGTTAGGCCGGGACTTGCTTACCAAGGTGGGCGCTGAAATCCACTTCCACTTGAAAGGCACTGAAGTCTTAAACAGAGATGGATACCCTATCCAGGTGCTTACAGTCAACTTAGAGGATGAGTATCGCCTCCACCAGGACCCACCGCCACCAGTAGAAGATATAAACCAATGGTTGCAGGACTTTCCCCAGGCGTGGGTAGACACGGGGGAAGCACGACTAGCCAAACACCGGCTGGCAGTGTTCATTGAGCTCAAAGCAG
>NW_007004131.1:0-726 GCF_000164805.1 Carlito syrichta
AAGAAGAGACTGAACTTTGTCTAGTGCAGACCTGATTCTATAGTAGGAATAGATATTAAAAGAAAGAAAAATGGAGGAATAGATATAAAGAGGAAGAAATAGACAGAAAGGAAGTGGACAACTGTTCAGTGAAATGAGCAGAAGTCGTTTATTGGGACCAATAGTGGGTCTTTTATCACAAATTTTCCCATGTTAAATCACAAGACTTTCACGTGAACACAAGGCCAGGTGGATGAGGGGCATCCCGCACCCACCAGGTGTTTCCTTAAGCATGAGGATGGACAATCCCAATCAAATCACAATAATTTCACGTGAACACAAAGCCAGGTGGATGAGGGGATCCCCCACCCACCAGGCGTTTTCCCAAGCATGAAGAAGGACAATCCCAAAATTATCTCACTGTTCCTTATGCTTGGGTTATGTTCCTCAAAGGCAATACAACAATTCTGACATCATAAAATCTTAATCATCAATAACTTCTAAAACTTATACATACCCAACACCAATGAATGACTTAAATCCTAACCTTTCTATCCTGTGCTAATTCTACCTACACTATGGAAACTCTTAATTATAGCTCAAACCAGTTCCTAAAGAATGTGACACAGTCGAAAGAACACCCTAGCTGTTTCTAGGAACAATTTGATTACAGTCTCTTAACAAAGTGGCTATTCTAAAATCCTTATGGATCTATCTTAGTTTCTAAAAAAGTTTCTAATTCCTAAT
>NW_007004132.1:0-749 GCF_000164805.1 Carlito syrichta
GATCCTGTCTCCCCAGTGCCCCTGTTTTAGGAGTCTTCCCACTATGGCTCCTCCAGTGGCCTCCACTCTAGTGAGAAGCACCTCGGCAACATCATCACCCAAGCCTCCCTTCAACTCGAAAGGAAACCGTCCCTTCCTCCAAGGCTGTTATCCTCCAGTCTCCCCGCATCTGAGAAGAACAACATGCCATGCTCTGTGGGGCTGCCTGGTCTTGGGAGCACACAACCCAGTGGTAGCATTGCCTTAGCATTAGGCTCCACCAGGTTACCTGCACAGTCACTCAGAGGACCAACCACAACTTCCATCCAGCCTTTGACTCCACAAGTCACCTCTTAGCCCACATTTGGGGCACCCAATGGACAGCAGCAGCCTAGCAGTTGTTTCATTTTGCCAAACCCAGCAAATCCAGCCAAAGCGAAGGCCTATTATCTCCTGCAGCCCAGTCACCCAGGTGCAGCATCCTGCAATGAGCTTTGGCAGTTTTGACATCACCATATTCTGCACTTGGCATACCTATCAATGTCCACCCAACCTTTAGCAAAAACTAAGTGTTTTTTCCATTGCTGAGGCCAAAATTTCTAGCTTGAGAGGTATAACTTGTGCCAGGCACTTGGGGTAGTACCTCTCTGGTTGCCAACACCACTACAGGCCCTCTGGTGATCGTGGGACCTGGCGCTTGTACAGATGGTGGCAGCATTGGATTTGGGGTGCCTGCCCTGGTCCCATCATGAGCACTCAATCATGGAGCA
>NW_007004133.1:0-431 GCF_000164805.1 Carlito syrichta
TACTTGGAAGGCTGAGGCGGAAGGATCGCCAGCAGGTCAAGGCTGCGGTGGCTGGGAGCGGCCACTGCACTCCAGTCTGGGCAACACAGTGAGACTCCAACTCAAAAAAAAAAAGAGGCCAGCAATCCTCACTATAACAACAACCATCTCTGGAACATTTCCCTGGTAGGCTGCCCACCCATTTCATTTCTAGAGACACCTGATCAATGACCCATCACCACGTATCCCCGTGGGTCACATTCTGTAATTCCCACCCTGTCCTCATGGCTTACCACGAGACTGCACACACCCCTTCTCTGAGGGTTGAGCCACCTGCTCCTGCTACACTTCACTGTTGCCTACCCTCCTCTGCAGCAGGAAAGGGCAGTCACGCACAGAGGGCTTCAAGGATGCTGGAGCCTTTCTTGCCAACGCACTTTTTTTTTTTTTTT
>NW_007004134.1:0-754 GCF_000164805.1 Carlito syrichta
TTCACACACAAGAGTCAGAATAAATGATGACAAGACCTCCGATTTACTTAAATGTCAGCATTGTATCTTATGTAAGTCAAGCTGAATGATTCAGTAGCTCCACACATACTCCAGTAACAAATTAGAGGGTCACGTAGGTGTTTTCCATTTTATAAGTGTAATCCTAAGTAGCTTGAAATTAGCCTTATTTGTTGACCACAATCACCACCTTATTCTTCTCTCATTCTTCTTCTCACCAGACTCCAATACTGCAGAGGCCAAGAAGGCATTCAGGACTCCTCATTAAGACCCAGAACACTAAAGGGGTACATTTTACTTGAAGCTACTTCCAGGTTTAAATCCGATGACTTCATTTGCCGAAGTCTTGCTGACTCATTGCACTTTGCAATGACTAAACATACACGTGCGCACGCGCATGCACACACACACACACACACACACACACACACACACACACACACACACACACACACTAAATACCCCGGGCTTGGAAATTCACTTGGCATTAGGAGACCCTTCCATTTGTGTTTTTCACTAGGAAAATAATGCTAATAAGTGCTGCTAAAAGCTTTTGAGCTTTCAAAATGTAATTTGGTTCAATGAAAGAAAAGAAAGGTTTTCTATCGCTAAAATGGCCTGAGACAGATGTTGGAGCAAGATATGCTAAAATTTTTTTAAATGGCTTGAAAAAAATCTATTCCAATCCCACTTCCCTCCTCTTCTTCATAGTAAGATATTCAGTTACTGTGAAGAA
>NW_007004135.1:0-728 GCF_000164805.1 Carlito syrichta
CAAGCTGAAAGATAGAATAAAATAAGCATATTAAAAATGATTCAAGAACCAAAAATAAAAATGAGAACTCAAAAAGATACACTGGGTTACTAATAAAAAAGGGAAGATTTGGAAAAAAGAACAAATAGATCTTCTAGAATTTTTTTAGTTATTTAAATTTCAAACTCCAAAGAAGATTAGAAAAAGCTAAAGAGAGATTAGTAAACTGAAAGATAGTTCTGAGGAAATTGCTAAGAAAGTAGCACAGAGATAAAGAAGTGGAAAAGAAATAGTATACCTAACGTTATAATGAAACTGCAAAACACCAAAGACAAAAAAAAAAAAAAAAAAGTCTTAAAAGCAATCAAATAGTGAGCAAAAGACAAAACCTCACTTATATGAAGAACAGGCAAAATTAATCTATGGTGCTAGCTGTCAAAACAGTGGTCACCTCTGGTGGGGAAAGGAAGGGCTCCAACTGGGAAGATGCATAAGAGTATCTTTTGAAATGCTGAGAATGTTTCATGTCGTCCTAGTTACATGGCTGTATAAATATGTTAGAAAGTCACTGAGCTGTACACTCACGATTTTGTGCACTTTATTACACACACACACACACACACACACACACACACACACACACACACACTAGATTTAACTTTTTTTTTTTATAGTACCAGAAAAAAAGAAAGAATACCCAAAAAAGGAATGACAGCTAGATTGACACTCATTTTTGGTCAGAAACAAAA
>NW_007004136.1:0-742 GCF_000164805.1 Carlito syrichta
AAAAAACATTGGAGTGTAAGACTAAGCCATAAATTCTTAAACTTGACATCCAAAGCATTATCTATAAAAGGAAAAATCAGAAACAGAAATGAGAGAAAATATTTGGAAACCACATATCCGTCAAAGCTTTTATATGTTGAATATATAAAGAACATTCAAAACTCAATATTTAAAAAGCCAAACAAATCAATTGGAAAATAGACAAAAGGCATGTACCGGCATCACACTGAAGAAGACATACAGGTGGCAAGTAAATGCACAAAGAGGTCGTGTCCAACATTACCACCATTAAAGACATGGAAATGGAAACCACAATGAAATATTACCACACACCAACAGAATGACCCGACACTGTCAGAGGCAGAGCATAAGGATAGCTACAGCAGGCCTTTGGGCATTCAGGTGCATGGAGAGAGCCATCCATGGAGACATCTGCCGAGACACTTCCAGGAATGGATGCACCATGGGAGGAAGGAGGCCGGCCACCACGCATCATGCAACAGGCATTGCCCTCCGAGTCCCCAAGTCAGACAGGTCCACCCTGAGCCCATGCATCTTCCCGTGTGTAGTCATTTCTTCTTGCATCTCATTGTTTGTTTCTGCGAGGGTAGAACCATGTTGAGCTGGCCTCTCCACAGGGCTTTTAAAATCTCAGGATGGCTGTTGGGAGAGGGAAAGTATTTCTTCCAAATGGCCATTAATAATGACCATTAATTAATAAAAGGTTGATAAATTTTTACAA
>NW_007004137.1:0-749 GCF_000164805.1 Carlito syrichta
AGTGCCCTCTGATCCTTCTTGTTTTATTATTGCCGTCTGATACTACTTGCCATATTAGTGCCGTCTGATCCTACTTTCCTTATTAGTGCAGTCTGATACTCCTGGCCTTATTAGTGCTGTCTGATACTCCTTTTCTTATTAGTTCCGTCTGATTCTACTTCTCTTATTAGTGCCGTCTGTTCCTACTTACCTTATTAATGCCGTCTAATCCTAATTGCCTTATTAGTGCCGTCTGATTATACTTGCCATATTAGTACCGTCTGATCCTTATTGCCTTATTATTGCCGTTTCTACCTACTTGCTTTATTAGTGCCTTCTGATACTACATGCCTTATTAGTGCCGCCTTATGTTACTTGCGTTAATAGTGCCGCCTGATCCTACTTGTCTTCTTAGTGCCGTATGATACTACTTGCCTCCATCCTGCCGTCTGATACTACTTGCCTTCTTAGTGCCGTCTGATACTACTTGCAATCTTAGTGTCTTGTGATATTACTTGGCTTCTTATTGTCATCTGATACTTCTTGCCTTCTTAGTGTCGTCTAATACTCCTTGCCTTCTAAGTGTCTTCTGATTCTCCTTGCCTTCTTAATCTCGTCTGATACTACTTATGCTGCTAATGCCGTCTGATACTATTTGCATTGTTAGTGCCATCTGATACTACTCTCCTTATTAGCGCCGTCTGATACTACTTGCCTTGTTAGTGCCGTCTGATAATACTTGCTTTATTAATGCCGTCTGATCTTACTTT
>NW_007004139.1:0-789 GCF_000164805.1 Carlito syrichta
CCGTCAGGCACACAGCGATCAAAGCAGGTTGGCAACACCATGGTCAGCTCAGGTTCCAGTCACCAGGTCTAAAACTTCGGGTGGCGGGAGGGCCCCTTCATTTCCCGATAGATCCATCATCTCCCGCCCACATGGACCTTTCCCTGGGTAGTCCAGGACACCCGTTGTGACATTGTAGGAGGCGTCTTTTTTGTTGACAGAGTCTCTGTCCGCTGGACTGGGGCATGGCAGCATGATGATGGCTCCCAAGCCCTCGACCTGAGGGGCTCAGATGGTACTCCTGCCTGGGCCCCCGAGCAGCCAGGACTCCTGGTTCCACCATGCCTGACTCGATTTTGGGGACCTCTCGACAAGACGAGGTCTGTCCACGTTGCCTGGGTTGGACTCTGAACCGTGGGTTCAAACATCCTCTCGCCTCAGACTTCCAGGATGTGGGGCATGGGGCTGAAGGCCATGAGCCACGGTGCCTGGCTTGGACTTGCACTTTCTGTCAGTGGTGGTGATGTAAAGGAACGCCCTGCTATGGAGGGCACCACATCCTGTGTAGCCGGGACCATGGGCACCACTACACGTGCCACCAGTGTTTGCGTTCTGGAGAGTGACTACGTCTCGCTACATGTCCCAGGCTGGACTTGAACTCCCAGGCTCCAGCAGTCTCCCACCTCAGCCCTATTGTCCTCTGATCTGTCATCTTTGGGGAATTTTAATCCAAAGCCTGGGGCCTCCTTTCCCAATGTTGTCTGTCACGATGATCCCTACTCCATAACAAATGAATCCTCTTCTTCTTTT
>NW_007004140.1:0-740 GCF_000164805.1 Carlito syrichta
ACAAGCAAGATAAACTTTCTATCCCAAAGTTATGTTGCCAAGTGGTAATCAATGACTTTACCAGAGTGTGTCACAATTGCCTAGAAATGAACATTGATTATCACCTGTTAAAAGTTTCTACACGATCTATGTAGATTAACTTTAGGTGACAAGTGGCAAATCAGATGTCAGGTGTCAGGTATCAAGCTCTATGGTTTCCAGAAAGCATTGTGAGAGACAAATAAAATAACCTGTTTTTTTTTCTTTTTTGCCATTGATAGGTGGCAGATGGACCCACCTATTCAATCAGTTGGTTGCATAACCAACTGAGTCTAACACCACATACTTTTTCATTTATTTACTTATTTATCTAATTATGTATTTGGATTTAAGCAAAAAATTGTCATGAAGATTGGGAGATTAACAAGGTGCAGAAAGAACGAAGTAGAAGGAAATTCTTAGACGTTTCTTTTGATGGTAAAGAGAATACACAAACGTATATGTTGGAACTCCCTTTGCATAATAGAAAACGGTATGTGGTGTGGCCAGCTGTGTCAGTTAAAGAGAACAAAGTGTGGTGGACTCCAGCCAGTTCAAAAACCTTCTCTGGATTTACTGTGCTATAAAAGTGCTCCAATGGGCGATAGAGAACGCTAAGCTGAAACATGATTTGTATCCTAGGGTCTAGAAATATTATGATTATTTCATTGAGTTTAAAAAAGAAGCATTTTAACCAGAGGGAATTAAAACGTAATTTTTCT
>NW_007004141.1:0-731 GCF_000164805.1 Carlito syrichta
CTTGTGCAAAAAGGACTCATTACCTGCTCCTTTGTAAGGATGAAAGGCCCAAGAGAGTGAGGGCGGGTATAAGGGTTGTGTCCTTTTTCTGCAGCTTGACATCTAGATAAGGAGGAGAAGTACAGCAAGTAACCTTTTTGCCTTTCATCACGGATGTTATTTATGGGCATCCTCACTGGGCACATGCTGTGACAATTTTAATACTGTTACCCACACTCCCCACACCATTGATACTGTCTCTGTTTCTAGAGTGACATAGTTTGTAGAGTCTAAAAATAGATGATTATTTCATCATGCAGGTATTTAATACCCTAGATTTTTTTTGCATTTCCACCAAGTATGACCTTTAGAAGAAAGGCCTTCTCAAGATAAGGTTCTATCAGGTTACCTCTAACTTCCAATTGTATGCCTAACACTACCATGCCACAGTAGCCTGTATTTGTGCTTCAAAAGGCTAGCTTCTGGTCTTCCTACGTTGGAAAGACTAACAGTAATACCATTACTTGCTAGTAACTTACTGAATGGTAATAAACGTCATCATTATCTTCATTACTTTAAGACATTATATGCCATAGACATAATATTTTATATGACTTTATGCATTATATTATTATAGCTATTCCATGAAACACGGGTGCTGGCAAACATTTTCAATGAGAGATCTGAAGTTATTGGGTTAACGTTGCTTAGCGAGAAAGTGGTGGTGCCATCCCTACAGCTCTGGCTGTAGA
>NW_007004142.1:0-809 GCF_000164805.1 Carlito syrichta
TCAGCAGGTCAGGGTTTCCTGCAGGAGCAATGGCGTCGGCATTGGAGAAAACTTCGACACTGACTCTGATGTTATGCAGCACACTTGCTCATTTATTTTTCTTTTCAAGTTCTTTTTATACTTTAAGTTACATATAGTTTGGTCTTCAAACTCAGACACATTTATTTTGTTTTGATCATTGTTCTAATGGCAATGAAATACTGTCTTCCCTCAAATTTGTGACAATGTATCCACTAATAGAATCTTTAAAGCATGCAATTTTTCACAACGTGTTTTCTGTAACTATTAACCCTAACCATCTAAACTTTTAACAACTTAATGCCCAACTTATGTTTTCCTAACATTTTATTTTTTCTAAACACAATTATAGAGCCTTTTCTAGTATTTCAACCTTTCCATATTAATCATCTTTTCTAAAATGCAAAAAGTTTGTGTATACTGCAAATTATAGGGTCATCCATCTGTTTTCTTGCATAAATTGATGCACCTAAAATTAAAACACTCATAATCATCACAACATTTTTCGTTATGTTAAAAATACCTATATAACACTTCACAATTAGCAAAACAAAAACAACATCCCCAAAGTTCTCTATTTATAAACCAACTTAAAAAACTAAAAGTAATAAGCCTATTATGATGTCAAACATGATGTTTATAACTTGCTTCTATTGTACCATGACAGGGACAAAGATAACACTTATGCACATTCAACTCCAGGCTCCCAGGGGTAGGAGAGTGCCACACACAGTTTTAATCATTGTTGCGATTTCAGCACCAAAAGGGTGGGGACAGAGAAACTCAAGTGA
>NW_007004143.1:0-638 GCF_000164805.1 Carlito syrichta
CGGGGCCTGGAGGGAGGCATGTGGGTCATGGGGGCAGATCCCTCCTGAGGGCCTGGTGCCCACTCCACCCTCTTAGCCGGGAGTGCATTCTCACCCAGGAGTGCATTCTCACCCTACTAGCTCCTGCAAGAACTGATTGTTCAAAACAGCCTCACAGCTTCCTCTCCTCTCTTTTGTCTTATCTCTTGCCATGCGACCTCTGCACATGCTGGTTCCCTCAGCTTTCCACAACCCGAGTCCCTGACCAGAAGCAGATCCTAGGGCCATGCTTCTAGTATAGACTGCAGAGCCATGAGCTAAACAAACCTCTCGTCTTTGCAAATTACCCAGCCTGGGGAATTCCTTTACAGCAATACACACAGACTGGGACAGCCGGTTAGGTACGAAACCGTATCGAGATCTAGCAAATTATTTTTGGCCACAACATATTAAAACATCACACCCTTCCCCACCTCTCCAAAAAGCAGGCATTTTTTAAAGTCTGAGGGTATCATGGAAACTAATTTAGCCTCTTACTTGAAGGAAGCATGCCTGTTATAGTAATTCCCGAAGTTGTTTATCATTCAGAAAGCAGAATCCTCTCCCATCCTTCTCTTCCCTGCAATCTGCCTGTTAAAGAGACCGGCCCTTCATCTTTC
>NW_007004144.1:0-584 GCF_000164805.1 Carlito syrichta
AGAATTAGAGAGAGAGAGAGAGAGAGAGAGAGAGAGAGAGAGAGAGAGACAGAGAGAGAGAGAGACAGAGAGAGGCATGGGCTCCTGAAGAAATACCATGCTTTTGTTTTTAACAAGAAGCTTGTTATACTTAGACAATAATTATTGTGCTAAAGAGAATGGGCTGCAAGTATCTGCCCCTGAAAGACTCCACCTCTGATGAGTTAAAGGATGGTCTTTTCCTGAGCAGGTATTTTGTCCTTGACAGGAAACTTGATAGACTCATTCTTATGTTAATCCATGAGCTACAAAGGAATCTGATTATCATTTTCTCCACCTTCCACGGGCTTCCTTTGATGATCCGAGGAATGGAGTGGACTGGTGAGTCTCTTTCAAGTCCACAATGTGGTCAGTCCTGTGAGAACGGTGTCTGAAGGCTGCCCTATTTTAAAACTGCAAGAAACTTGTCTAGGTCTAGCCTGCACTGTATCCCCTGCCTCTACTGAAGAAAAAAATATACTTTAGTACTCTACCCTTATACCTGCAGAGGAGCAGGTGACTGCTGCCCTGATTTTCACCAACCCCAGATACCTGAGATTTGTTCC